>NC_045148.1:20962549-21027458 GCF_008831285.2 Nymphaea colorata
AAATGAAAATGATGCAGGTCTGAATACTGCAATGTCCTAGACCTAAACTGAACATCAAGCATGAATTCACTTGTGGCCAGCCTTAACCTCAGTACGACAGGAATGCAGGAGTACTTTTCATGTTTTGTTTGGAAATTTTCAAGAGCCCTTAAGCTCATTTGGATCAAGCTTCAAAAGAAAAAAAGCAAGTTATAGTAAGAAAACAATCTCTAGGTATGCATTGTATTGAGGAAGACGAAATTTCTCTCTACTTGGAGGTAAAATAACATTTTTGTCACCAACAAATAAGGCTCAAAATAAAAATATTTAATACCCGAAAGGGAGGTAGGTCAAAAAAAAAAATCAAAGCCTTTGTAGCCGAAAATTTTCAACTCATTTTACCCAAATAAATATTTTTAAGTGCATTTGAAAATGTTCTCTTACTTCAAAGATAAATGCACAGAGGCATTTAATTTTGGTATACATCCAAACACGTTTTTTCAGAGAAACATCCAAACGCATCCGTAACTGCTGACAATAATAAAACATTCCCTCAAGTTTTCCATTTTATGAAGGCTGCACTCGTCCATCAGTAAAGATGGCATCAAACTTTCTGCATTATTAACTAAAAGAAAGAAAAGAAAGAACAATATGAGCTGATACTTGTTTTTCCTGTAGCACGTTTAACGTTTCCTCATTTCCCATTACCTGCTCGGCACTGAGCTTTGCTGCCGAACAATCTGTCTTCCCATGTCTCGAATTTGATCATGCATTTCAAACTCCCCCGTCTTATCACTTATTCTGATGAGAGATTTACGCTCTAAGATTCGAATTGCAGGAATTGGAGAGTTTAGAACCTTTCCACATGGAAACCGCATTCTTTCTGTCCTTCCCAATGAAAAAACATGCTATATCCAAGAATATGCACTTTTTTTCCTCATCAAGTCCGTCGTAGCTAATTCTCAATCTCTCATGAACTTCTTTATCTTGGACTCTTTTCAGCTTTTCCAACATCGAGTTCCATTCGTCAAAACTTTCGATATCATAGAAGAGCGACCCAAATACTTTAAGGCATAAAGGTAAACCACCAGCAACAGACACAACTTTCTCCGACAATTCGCCGTATTCCGGCCTTGGCTCAGGCTGCCCAAACGCATGCCAACTGAAAAGTTGAAGCGATTGGGCACAATCCAATTCTGCAAGCTTGTACATGACATGCAGCCACGAACTTAGCACCTTTTCATCTCTAGTGGTGATGATGATTCTGCTTTTACCCCCAAACCAATCTCGACTACCAGCCAATTCGTCAAGTCGATCATTATGATCAACGTCGTCGAGAACAATGAGAACTTTCTTACCACCAATTCGCCATCTGATTTGGCTGATGCCTTCGTCCTAGTTGCTTCTACGTGTTTTATTGTCCCTGAAAATGTCAGGGAGCAGCTGTTCTTGCAAGGTGACAACGCCAATGGCATGTGGTGATACTTCTCGGACGTTTGCAAGAAAGCTGCGGGCTTCGAAACTGGAATGTAATCTGTTATAGACTGCTTTGGCAAGGGTGGTCTTCCCGATCCCGCCCATCCCGCAGATGCCGACCATCTACAGAGTCTCATATACTTGATTTAATAGGAATTATCTAGCAATCGATTTCAAAAAGATTCGACTTTTAAGATTAAATTGCAAATATACAAGGCAATTGTATTTTTAAGAGTTCAAAATACTTATCCCAAACAAGAGTTTCCTTTTAAGGAATCTCATTTGTTTCCTTCTTTCTCTTTTTCTTTCCCACTCTCACCCTTTGAAGCATATTTCAAACTCTTGAAAAAACAATTTGGTTTCTACATTTACAACTTAATTTTTACCATCTGATCCTTGGTTTTGGAATTGGTAGCTCTATGATTCCCATCAAAATCTATTATACGAGTTTGACACTACTTGTTTTCATCCAAACACACACGCGACATCATAAACTTACATTTTTTTCTTTTATATTTTAGATTTAAACAATTGGACGTCATTCTGCAATTGGATTTATAGAACGGCTTTAATATAACGAAAATGGCCTTTGAACCTACAAACTTTTACCTACGTAGGCCTAGTAAGATTGTATCTTTGAACCCCTCACCAGCCGTCTATCAACACACTCAGCACACATAAACTTTCATTGATTTCACGCTTGAACGACTGCTACTGAAGAGGAGAATGGGAGAGTCCCTTACTCTCTAGAGCATCTACCATGGAAAAACGTGGAAGGTTCTTGAATACCTTATACTTGTTTCTATATATGTGCTTAGCAAATATTCTTAATAATGTTTTTTATTTGGCTAATTACACGGTTTCCTGGAGGAATCTATATCAATTAGAATTTTAATGAATCATGATGATCTCAAACAGAACTGTTCTAGTACATAATATGTTTCTTTGCACGGTAAATAGCCAAAACACACGTTGAAACTAGAGAAGCATTCTTTTAAGAGTCAAAGAAAGATTGAAACTTTACTAGTGCTTGTACCATTAACTAGACCCGATTCAACATGTACCCAGTTGCCTTTCTGCATACCCCTGTACCCATGTTACTGAAGGGGCGTTTGGTAACAAGAACACTGCATTTTTTGGAACAAGTAAAATGTGAAATATCATCTTCTAAATCTCTTTCCAGATCCAATCCATTTGAGACGATACTTTAGCCTTCGACGCCAAGATTTATCACACGAGAAAAGAGATAACTGCTGATATTTCATTACTCATTGACAATGAAAGATAAATGTTTATTTCTTGTTTTCCTTTTTATATTCATAATACTGACATTCTGGGTCACTAGCCAATTACCCCAACTCGTCTCCATAGTATGGGTATTGATAAATTCATCTCTGCTTTTTAATTAAGAATTGCAATGAGTTCTTGATGATAATAGTCAGTGAATGACAATTTTGATTCTCTAGAGTCAACCAGCCATCTAACCAAGGCCATTCACCTGAAGTACATAGATGGTCGAGAAAAAAAAAACAAGGACAAAAAAGATATAAACTAATACTAAATGATGATAGTCATCACCTTTTTCTCCTTGTTGTTTTCTGAGATTGGATGACCATGGTTAGATGGCTCAGTGACTATGAAAAGTTAGAGTCACCCAGCCATGTAATATGCACCGTCTAATATGATGGATGGTTAAGAAAAAAGAAGAAAAAAGTGATAGGCATTTTTGTCATTTAAAATTAGTCTATATGTTATTTTCTGCTATCTAACGAAGGTCATCCATCTAAAGCAGACATATGGTTGAGCGAAAAACAAAGAAAATAATGTGTAAACTAATATTAAATGACGAAAATGTCCATCACCTTCTTCTCTTCTTTTTTCTTAACCATTCATCATGTTAGACGGTACAAATTATGTGGCTGGGTGACTCTATCTAAAAAGCTAGTCATATATATATATATATATATATATATATATATATATATATATATATATATATATATATATATATATATATATATATATATATAGAGAGAGAGAGAGAGAGAGAGAGAGAGCCGATAAATAAAAATATATAAGAAAATTTAGGGACAAGAAGTCCCTAAATACAAAAACAAATCACATAAACAAAATATAAAAAGGGAATATATAAGTTAGTAGCACAATAAAACATAATAAGAGAGTGGAGAGAGAGTGGACAGATGAAACAACAGAGTCACCCAGCAAAGATGAAGAAGGACGGTGCCGTAGCCGAATAGCAAAGTGAACACTCCCTGCACAAAGCATGCCACAGATTCCGACGATGAGAAGTGTCCCTGAAGACCCTGTTTTTTGGGTTCCTTCTAAAGAGAGAGAGAGAGAGAAACAAAGACTATGTGTCTTAAATGTGAGTCAGCTATGACACTGCAGGGTCACCGTTTAAGTGTCTCATTCATTTTTCTTACCACGGAAGGGCCATATGAATTGGAAGTTAAGCTGCCATTGTCATGGTTCTGGTATTATCGGTTTCGTCTTTGGGAACGCACCATGTCGCTTTCGTTAACAGGCAAAGAGCGCAACTTCTCGACCAAGAAAAAGCACAGACGACAATGCTTGTATTCAACGTGTTAGTGCACGAAAGCCAACTGTTTACCAAACGAATCTCACAAGGATGCCTGGGTTTGGCAAATGAAACCCATTTTTTTTAGTTTACCTTCATTTGTTTAATCTCAAAATGTCACCTCTTCCCTCTCTGCTTTGAATAAGCAAACAATAAATAATCTACATAAACGACATTCTGCATGACTACCATGTGCTATATATAGTCAATCGATCAATTGTAGGATTCATCTCTCTTAATTCCTCTAACTTAAATCTTGGTTCTCCTACATCGTTCTGCGTCATCTCTCTCCTAAAGGTAAGTAATTCAATTACCTTTTGTGATATATAATGATACTTTACATGTAATTCGTTTTATTGAGTTAAACTTAGAACACGTTGATTACTTTGGGTGGTCAAAGGAGTTTCCTTAGTTACTAATTAAACTGAACCTTAGTCTTTTGATCTTGGAGAATCCGGCAAAAGATTTGTGGTGAATTATCACGAGTCAGGACCTTATAACAGTATCGACGTCGCCGGATTGTATACTCCGACGCTGAAATGATAGGCCGGGTAACTTGCAAAAATAGGAATAAGTTCAAGAGATTTCATGAACCTGAATCGCATGTTCAAGGACAAGGTTTAAATCCTGTAAGGAAAACGAGATTTAATAGTTAGTTGGATTCTCCGTGGCATACGATTGGTATCTGATTCTGATGGATATCTGAATCTAGCAACCAGTAAAGATTTGGGTCTTGTAGTTCATTTTGCTGTGAATCTGTACATCTAATAATTAATTGGATTCTATGCCCACTCGTGTCTGCTTCCGATGGATATCTGAATCCAATAATCAGTAAAGATTTGGATCTGGTATTTCACTTTGCTGTGAGTCCAAATTGAGTTTAATTACAAGTGTCTTATCAATTTGAGTTTGATCCCTTTGGGTTTTTTGGCAATTGGAACAGTAACATACCATACTATGTATATGCTCCATAGTACACCAAACATTGACTTGGATCTCCTGGCTCCGGAACTGATTCCCATCTCCTAAACGTCTTCCCCTTGGAGAACTCTTTGTCTTAGATTATTTCATTGGATTTCGTCAGATTTATGAATTCATATGGCTGATTTACTACTAAATCATACTTTTGTCAAAAAAGTCCAAGATAATTTACTGCAATCCATTTTTAGGATACTTGACAGAAATCCTGTAAGCAGCTCAAAGTTTGAGTAATTTAAACGAAATTTTCCTAAATGAAACAAATCCATTCATTTGACTAATTGTGGTTGAAATTAGCTTTGGTTTTCCAAAATTAGCGAAAGATATATCAAACAAAAAAAGAAAAATAAGAGAAGTTCAAATATTTGACAACAAATTGGGGAAATGGAGTAACAATGAGGTTTCATCAGTCTTAAGAGAAAAAAAAAAACATAAGGCGTTCAGCAATAACAAAATACAAGATAATTTAAAACTCTAAAAGTATAATTAAGTAATGGCATGACACGAATCGATGCTAAAACCATATTATTTTCCATAAATTTAATCAAATAGGTCGACTCTGGCTTGATTCCAATTGATTTAGCAACATTGGTGCGAAGCAATATAACTTGCCAAAGGGGTACCCATTTCTCACTATTATTATTACTATTGTTATTATCTTATTATTATTACCATGACCTGTTAATTTCAAATAAAATAATTTTTACTATTGTGAACAAGTCTATTTTAATCTCTTAAATTGTAACGCACGTCAGTTTGTCAATCGAATGCCTTGACCAAAAATGTAGAAACACCAAACATGCTTGCCACTCCCCATACCTTTTCTCCAACTCATTCTTAGCCATCTTAATTTACAGATTATGCAAAATTCATCGTTAACCATCTTAGTTTACAAAAAAAAAAAAATTCCTTCCTTTCTTCATGTGAGGGGAAACCTCTTGAACAAGGGTTGTAACCCTTTCCTTTCTCCTGCCCCTCATTCAAGGCTGTTTGATATACTCGTCAACTAACGTGTAGTATTATCATTGTTGTCAAGATGTTCGATTGAGATAGAAACATAATAAGAGTGGAATAACGTGGTTCAGCTATTAGATGCCTACATCCATGAACTGAGTGATCTATTTCACTTAATTCTCATCAGCCGAATTACAATATATTCTCTTTTATATATAGCAAAGGCTAGAACCGTTAAGCCAAATAAGAGTATAAGAGCACAGCAGCTGCCTAGAATATTAGCGGCCCATCAATCTGACCAACTACGTCAAGTTCTTCGGGCAAAAAATATCACTAGGACAAAAAAAACATCATTGCTCTCAAACCAACTATCTATCTGATGAAACGCTTAGCGAGAAAAGCAAGGACTTCCATTCCTCACCTGTACATCGTTTTTTCTCTGCCAATGTGCACGTCTTTTTACTTGAAATCGGGTGAAGAATGTGGATGGAGGAAAGACCTGACTTTCTTCATTGATGGTGTTTTTTCAAGGTTGAGATAAGTTATTAACTCATGCACATATCTCTCCTTTGCAGATCTATTGACACATCCCATTCTGTCTCAGACATGAGCACATTTACCGGCATGTTACGCCATTTTAGCCTAAAGAACAGGAAAAAGGATTCAAAAATCGTGACACCAATAACGAAGAATCACAGGACAGTGAGCTTGGCCTCAACGCAAAATTGATTCTATGCTTCTTAAACCCGGCAATTCAAAAGATTGGAGTCTGGGGCATGGCTGGAACAGGCAAAACCTTGAATGTCACGACGGCACTGGGAACTTTAAATGAATTGAAAAATAAAATATTTGATTTTATCCTCTTCTTCACCGTCAAAGACGGCTTGAGAACTCTGAGAAATGATTTGATGAGGGAACTAGGCGTTATTAAGGTTGATAGTGAAGATGATGACATGAAAGCTGCGGCCTTGTTGTACAGGAGGCTGAGAGGGAAGAAGTTCCTTCTCGTCTTAGATGACTTGTGGGAAACAATCAGTTTAGAAGAGCTGGGAGTTCCTGAAACCACCGAAGAAAATGGCTGCAAGCTCTTGGTGATCACTCGAAACCGCAAACTGTGTGACCGTATGGGCACTCAGGTTGATATCAGGGTGCCTGGTTTTACTGAGGAAGATGCATGGACCTACATCTGTGAAGCAGCCGGCGACGTCGTGAAGCAGCCATCAATCGAGCCCATAGCTAAACGAGTTGCAAAAGAATGTGATTGCATGCCTCTTGCACTTAAAGCGACAATGGAGGCTATGGCGGGCAGAAGCGATGAGGTTTCTTGGCTGAGAATGTTGGGTGATTGGATGCACTTCAGGCCTTCAAGGCGAATCTTCGAAAAGTTGTTCCTGCGTTTGAAGTTGAGTTACGATCACTTGGAAAGTGAACTCCTAAGAAAATGCTTCTTAGCTTGTTCTTTCTATGCAGAAAAACAGGAGGTCAATGTGATAGAACTGATACACTGGTGGATTTATGAAGGCTACATTGACCTTACAGAGGAAATGGCATTGTTGGAGGCTTATGAGAAGGGGGCTCATCTGATAGCAGATCTAAGAGATGCAAGTATGATCCAAGTTCGTGATGGAGGCCTTATTAAATTCAATGATGTGATGAGGGACCTAGCTCTAATTATCAAATCCAAAGAGTTCATAAAGAAGATCGATCAAAAGCTACTCGAAGCACCAGACAGAGAAGCATGGGAAGAAGCAGAGATGATATCACTAAAAGAAAACCAAATAACAAGCCTTGAGCAGAACCCAAACTGTCCCAATCTCACTTGCCTGCACCTCTGTAGCAACCATCAGCTGAGAAAGATCTCCCCAGAGTTTTTGAGCAAATGCCGGAACTTCGCTTTCTAGATTTGTCATGGACAGGAATTGATTCTCTGCCAAGATCAATCTCTCATCTTGTGAAGCTTCGGTTGCTTGATTTGGACTTCTGCAGGTCCTTGAGAAACATAACAGGTGTAGGGGCTCTCAAGCAACTGATCACTCTTGATCTCTCAGCCACCCCAATAGAAGAGCTACCAGTGGAAATTGGTGAACTGACTCAGCTGAGGCGCCTGCACATGTTTGCCACTGTGCATCTCAAGAGAGTTGCTAGTGGGATCTTGCCCAGACTCTGTTTTCTGGAAATCCTCAAGATGGGAGGCAGTTCCTATGCTTGGCAAAGCGAGGGCCTGGTCGGTGAAGCCAGCTTGCAGGAGCTGTTGGGCTTGAGACGCTTAGATGATTTAGCACTTGTAGTGAGAAGTGTTACTGATTTTGAATTCTTTGACCAAAGTACATCTCTACAGTCATGGAAAGATGACGTTACCATAGAGTGCAGAATCTTAGAGACGTCGACGACTATGAAGTTTGAAGGCAAATTCAACAAGTGGGAGAGCGAATTTGAGGAAGAAGACATGGTTGCCAAGATCCTAGCCGCTGCATCATCGATGGTGGATAAGTATGAAGGGTTCTTTGACAAAGCTTAATTTGGTCGAATTGACTTGGTGTTTAAAATGGGTAGTGGATTCAGAGCTTTTTCAAGGGGCTGGGAGTGAAGCTCCGGATTGCTACTGCTGAGTGGCTTTTGAGATTGAAGAACTTCTTGTTTGTGGATTGATATGTTGTTTGGCTTTCTTTTGTATGAAACTGCAGGAATGGTCTGTTTGATTTCGAATTGCAAAACGTTTGCAATGTCGTGCATAAATTAATTTGTTGAAGATTTGTATAAAGACCTTGTGTAAAAGAAAAGTTGATTTGACTAGAGCTTGCTAAGAGAAAAGAATCCATGTTGGGATCTGGTATTCAGTTCCACGTTTGACTATGAATCCAATCTCAATCCTACGCAGAACCAAAATCGAAGTACAAGAAAATGATAGATTTTAAACTAGCTTGACAAGTTTGGATTTAGTTTCAGAAAATCAATTTGGAGTCGAACACTCGATCCACATCAAAATAGGTTTGATTCGGTTAACTTGAACTAGGTAATAGCCATATCCAAATAAAAAGTAATTTATTCTACCCCATTCATTTTAATTGTTGCTAGTCGTTGATACTCGAAAAATGATCGACGATGTACCATATCATGTAATCTTGCACGTTGTCACAGAATCACATATAATTTGAATTCAAATCCAGAGCTTTCTTGAGACAGTCCTGCATCTCCACTCAACATCTGAATCTCCCATCTGGACTTCGGATGCACTTCTTTTAGGAAGCACAGTTATTTTTCATTATCTTCGATCTGTCTAAAGCTGCACCTTTGGCGCCGGTGAGAAACCAAGTATCTGCAGGGAACAGAGTGCCAAGCAAACGTTTAACATCTAAATGTGTAAGAAAGAAACAAGAGACAAGTTTTTATGTGGTTCAGTGAAGCACACCTACGTCCACGAGAGAGACTCTTCCACCGTGTGTGGTGGAGAGGTTCATTCTACTATTTATAATGTTACACTTGAGACTTCTCCTTGATTTCAGGAGAGATTATAGTCCTACCATGATTGCTCTTGCGAGCTGTACATATACGTTTCATGTTGCTAATGTCTTGGGATTGACTTTCCCTGTTGAGTCGTTGCATTCTTGGATCCTTATTTGTAACTGTGGCCTGATTCCCTTCATCGTCATCTTCTTTAGTAACTGCCGTAATCTGCAATCTGGCTGATTTATCATTTTGTGTAATGGTGGCCTGATTTCCTTCATCGTTGCTCTGTTCTTTAGTAACTGACGTAATCGGCAGCCTGGTTGATTTGTGATTTTGTGTAACTGGCACAACAATCTTCATTCTAGTCGTTTGATGATATTGATTATATTCCTTTACCGTTTCATCCCCCTCAAATTGGGCGGGCCGTTAGCCAGACCCAGTTTGTCTCAAAGTGAATTAAAGTGGTTGCTAGACAATGCCTTGGTGAATATATCAGCAAGTTGTTGAGAGGATGGCACAAATTGCGTGGTAAGTTGTCCAAGCGTGATCTTTTCACGAAGGAAATGATAATCCAACTCAACATGTTTCATTCGAGAGTGAAAAACTGGTTTGATAGAAACCTGTAGGGCAGACATATTGTCACAATATAAGATTGGAGTGCAGGCTAGATATATTCCAAGATCTTTCAATATATATTGAATCCATGTAAGTTTGGTGGCGGCAGAGGCCATAGATCTATATTCTGCTTCTGTCATAGATCGAGCGACAGTAGGTTGTTTCTTAGCTGCCCAAGATATACAATTTGTGCCAATGAAAGTGCAATATCTAGCAGTTGAGCATCGAGTGTCCTTGCATCCTGCCCAGTCTCAATCAGAGAAGGCATGAAGTTGAAAATCAGTCAGAGGGGAGAGAGTACAACCATCAGAAATAGTTTCGTGAATGTAGCAGAGTATAAGTTTAACAAGCTGAAAATGACTATTCTTTGGTGTCTGCATATACCGACTGACATAATTAACACTGACTGATATATCGGGCCTGGTAAACATCAAATATTGTAGCCCCCCAACCAAACTGTGAAACAGTGTTGGATCTGAAAAAGGTCCATCATGAAGAGGTGATTGATAATGTTGAACTAAAGGGGTGATGACTGGTTTACAGCCAAGAAATTTTGCACGTTCGAGAAGACTAAAGGCGTAACGCCGTTGATTTAAGAAACAGTCCAGATTTAGTCTTAATAACTTCCACACCTAAGAAGTGATGAAGATATCCAAGATCTTTCATGGCGAACTCGATACTCAACTCTTTAATAATTTGTTGAAGAAGGATACTATTGCTTCCTGTTAATATGGTGTCGTCAACATAAAGAAGGAGAAAGATAGTACCTTGAGCTTCTTGATAAACAAACAATGAAGAGTCTGAGATGCTGGCGTAAAAGCCTTTGGTTAACAAGGAGCCAAACCGATTGTACCAAACTCGAGGTGCCTGGGGAACTCCATATAAAGCTCGGTGAAGTCGGCAGACATGTGTGGGTTTGGAAGGATCAATGAATCCTCGTGGCTGTTCAATGAATACAGTTTGATCCAAGTTGCTATGGAGAAACACATTTTTGACATCGAGCTGCTTAATGTCCCAATTGTTGGTCAAGGCAATAGTAAGAACAATGCAAATTGTAGTCGGTTTGATAACAGGAGAGAAAGTTTCCATAAAGTCAACACCAGGAATTTGGTTGAACTCGCTAGCTACCAGCCGTGCCTTCAAGCATTCCAAAGTGCCATCACTTTTTAATTTGGTTTTAAAAACCCAATACCACATTCATGTTTGGTTGTCGAGGAACTAGAGTCCAAGTTTGACAATAGTGAAGTGCGTGTAATTCCCCTTTCATCGCCGCGACCCAGCCATCATGCATGAGAGCATCTTTCACCGTTTTGGGCTCTAGATGAATACTCATAGTGAGCAAGTAGCAAGGATTAGGCTTAACGACACCAACCTTTGCTCGAGTAATCATGACATGAGAGTTTGAGGATGGAGGCGGAACTTGAGTGGCTGCGGCATGGAGATCGAGAGATGGTTCAGCTTGAGGTGGAAGCTCGTCACTAGAAGATGGTGAGGCTGCTGCAATAGGGGATAGCACAACTTGTTGAATCAGTGAGTTTTCATGAGGAGAAGATACAGCAGGTGTAGCTAGTAACATTTCTGGAGTTGGGAGCTCTTCATGATGCATACAAGTGGAGGAGCCAACAACAAGCTGTCTATCCACATTCTGAGTATTATTAGGGGGCTCGGTCTAATCCCTGAATGTTGTAGGTTGCAGTTGATATTCAACTTTGGAAAATAATATGCCAGGCTTGTGATACGGAAAGTTAGCTTCATCAAAAACCACATGCCGTGAAGTATATATACAACCAGTAGGAGGATATAATCTGCGATAGCCTTTGTGAATGGAACTATATCCCAAGAATACACAAAGTAACGGTCTTGGTTCAAATTTATGCTTGGCATAATCTTTCAAGTAAGGAAAGCAACGACTTCCAAAAATACCAAGGCATGTATAATATGATTTCTTTCCAAAAACACATTCAAATGGTGATTTCATTTGCAAGGTGGGTATAGGCAACCGATTGATTAACCATGCATCAGTCAAGAAAGCATCGACCCAATATTTCATGGGTATATGAGCATGGAAGAGCATGGTGAGACCCAACTCAACTATTGATCGATGACGCCGTTCAGCCAGTCCGTTTTGCGGTGGCGTTTTGGGGCATGACTTAATATGTCAGATGCCATGATTTCTCAAATAATTTTCTAGGATCCGACTATTAAATTCACCTCCTTCATTGGTTTGAAAATTTTTTAATTTTGTTTCGAATTGACGTTCAACTAGTTTGTGGAAATCCATAAACACTTGACAAAGTTCAGATTTGTGTCGAAGAGGATATAACCAAACAAATCTTGTAGCTTCATCAACAAATATAGCATAAAACTGAAATTTTTTTGTAGACGTGATAGGGGCTGGTTCCCATAAGTCACAATGAACACATTCAAGGAAGATTTGAGAATGCTCTTCTATAGGAAGAAATGGAAGCCGACACATTTTGGCAAGCTGACAACTAGAACAAACTGACATTCTTGATTGAGGTCCACTCACCTCAATATTATTTTTGCTAACAAGAAAATCAACTATCCGATGATGAGGATGGCCCAAACGTTGATGCCACGTTTCTTTATTGATTGACTGAAACCTGTTGGAAAAGAAGACTGCATGTTGTCGATCCTTGGAGTTTTCTTGAAATGCATAAAGATCTCTGGTTCTACTGCCCAACGCTATTAGACGATTGTCCCTCTTGTCCTTAACAGAAAAACCATCAGTAGATAATTGAAAAACATATGGATATTCAGACGTTAACTGGCTGATAGAGACTAAATTTTTCTTAATTTGAGGCACAACTAGAACATTATTGAGCGGCACGCATTTTTTTCCCGTTTTGAATATCAGCATTTCCAATATGAGTGATACTTAATTTTTCACCATTTCCCACCATAATTTGATCGTTACCATGATATTCAGTATAGTTTGTAAGTTTATCTGGATTAGACATTATATGTGTGGACGCCCCCGTATCAGGAAACCATTTGCCATCATGTCCGTCAGCTGTCTTCATTGCTGCCAAAGCGTAGGGTACTTCCTACACTTGGAAAGCGTGATTGAATCAATGCCAACAATTAGCAGCATTGTGATTCATTTTGTGGCAGATTTGACATTGAACACCTTTGTTCTTGTTTTGGTTCTCTCCGCGTCCACCATTCTTGTCTTGATTGAATTGAAATTGTCTTCCTCCTTGGGCCGACTGAAAATGTCCTCCTCCTTGGGTCGACTGAAAAGCTCCTCCGGCCTCCTTGGGCCGCTTGTGTGAATTCTCGCCCCTTTGAGTTAAAGAACTAATTTCTATTTGATTTAAACTTGGAATTTGAATATTTCTCTCTGTAAAGTGCAACCTGCTGACTAGTATCCTCATGATACATACTCCGCATAGTTTCATGACTCTGGAGTAAAGCTACCACATCTATGTAGGATGGTGTTGGGGGTTTCATCATGGTGGTGGTAAAGGAATCATATTCGTGTTCCAATCCACGAGCCAAAAAACTTTGGAATGGTCTTCTATAGGCTTGCCTATAGCCGCAAGCTCGTCACATATCTTCTTGAACTCACAAATAAAATCAGCAATAGACAGATTTCTTTTCTTACAAGTCTCAAGCTTTTGCATAACCAAGTGTTCCCTCTCTTGACATTTATGAGAGAAATGTGTCATAAGTGTATGTCATACCTCTTTAGATGTTTGAAGTCCAATGACGGTACCCATGACTTCTTCTGCAAGAGTGCCGGTGATCCATCCACGCAATAGTCGATCTGATTTTCGCCATGCTTGATAGATTGGATTCACTCGTTCCTCCACCGTACCGTCTTCTTTGGTGTGATGGACTGTAGGTTCGGGCGCAGCTGTCTCTCCTTCAATGAACTCAATCATATCTTGGCTCTCAATGACTCGAAGGAGTTGGGTTTTCCATATCAAAAAATTGGTCTGGTTCAACTTAATGGTAAGAAAGTTTGCGACTTTAAGTTGTAAGGGTATGGGTAAGGAGAAGAGACGGTGGAAGCCATTGAAGGTATACTAAAAAAAAACTCACGGTGCAAGACCCTAATGCTCTGATACCATGTGAAAGAAAGAAACAAGAGACAAGTTTTTACGTGGTTCGGTGAAGCACACCTACGTCCATGAGAGAGACTCTTCCACCGTGTGTGGTGGAGAGGTTCATTCCACTATTTATGATGTTACACTTGAGACTTCTCCTTGATTTCAGGAGAGATTATAGTCCTTTCATGATTGCTCTTGCGAGCTGTACATATACGTTTCATGTTGCTAACGTTTTGGGATTGACTTTCCCTATTGAGTCGTTGCATTCTTGGATCCTCATTTGTAACCGTGGCCGGATTCCCTTCATCGTCATCTTCTTTAGTAACTGTCGTAATCCGCAATCTGGCTGATTTATCATTTTGTGTAATGGTGGCCTGATTTCCTTCATCGTTGCCTTCTTCTTTAGTAACTGACGTAATCGACAGCCTCGTTGATTTGTGATTTTCTATAACTGGCGCAACAATCTTCATTCTAGCCGTTTGATGATATTGATTATATTCCTTTACCGTTTCACTAAACGGGCATGCCCATCGAGTTTCCTGTGTGATTCCTCGTTTTCAGCAAGTCTATCAGGTTGAGGAAAAAGGCACAAGTTGGAAAACAAGCATAAATCCTCAGAAAAGCAACCCCAAGAAGTACAATGGTTCTGCTCCTGACGAATGAAAGTAAATTGCGAAACCAATTTCTTGGGTTGTACAACTTTAACTTGTTTATCAAGATTAGCTCGTGATCGATTAGGAAGATCTATACTCGACCACTTAAACCTTTAATGATCTCTCGTTTCAAATGAATTATTCAGAGGTCACAAATGTGCTCATCCCCTGTTTGCCTTGAACAAGAAAAATCTTCCTCACAATTCAAGGATCCAAAACAGCAGTGTGTGTTGCACCAAGTAATTAAGCGGTAGCTTAACCATGATGCGCAGCAGTGGGGGTTTACCTCCTCAAAACGATACTACATTTTCTCAATTTGTAAGCTCCGACGACTGTAAGATCCATCGTCCGGTAGCCGTTTCCGTTTGCTAGCATCTGGGTAACTTCTTCTGCCTCCTTCTGTTCTCGAAGAACCAAACACCCGATGCGGGCATTTGATTCCAACTCTCCACATTCCATTTCCCTTAACAACATTTCTCTCCATTGCATTCCCCTCCGATCACAGATCAAAAAATCATCCTTTGAGACTATAAACCGAGTACTTGTCACGGACTGCCCCCTCCAGAAACGCTCGAAGGACGCTGAAAGAACCCACACTCGGCACATTTGGAACAAGGAAAGATATTACTGCCGTCCCATTGGGGCTCGAACAATTCAGAAATCCAGGAAGGCAGAGCTTTACATAGCCTTCAAAATTCGCCTCCTGAAAACAAACATTTATAGTATAATAAATTGCAGATTAGCAAACCAAATTTAATAAGCCACCATTCAGAAGGCACAATTCTCTCTTTGTTTACCTTCAGCCTGTTCCACAAGGCATCGGAAAGGCTGGTGCATTCTCTAAGATCCAAGTCCTCCAAGCATTTCAATTTCTCAAGGCCAGGAATGTCGACGAGATTCCCGCACTTGTTTAGATTTAATTCTCGCAGCATATTCAAATTCGAGACATCTGAAATTGTCTCCAGAGCCTCGCAGCATGTGGCATTCAGATGGATCAACGATGGTGGTGTTGGGTCGGGTCCAGCCACAAGAGAACCTGACCCGGCCCGTCACTTAAGTGACGGGCGGGAGAAATAAAGGGGAGGGCACTCGATGGTGCCTCCCATTCTTTTCTTACGTCTCTCTCTCTTTTAGGGTTTTCTTTTGGGAAAAGGAAAAGAAAGGGGGAGCAATTCTTGTGGCTGCACGACAAGAGGAGAGAGGGAGAAGAGGAAATGATGGAAGGAGAAGAGGATGGCAAGGAAGAGAAGGTTGCGAGCACTTGGCTCCAGCAAGATTCGATTCCAAGGAGGAAGCCAGATACATCTCCTCCCAATCCATGATTTCTCCCAATCCATCGGTGATATTTCCCTTGTTTTCTCATATAGTTTTGATGAGATATTATTGTTTGAGGGTTGGCTTTGTATAGCCCCTCGTGGGATAACTTATATCATTGATTATAGTGGATTGAGTTTGGGTCGTAATACCCCGTGGTTTTTACCCTCATTATTTTGAGGGGTTTTCCACGTAAAAATCTTCTTGTGCAGTTTGTGATTGTGATTACTTTGCTTGGATTGCTTGGTAGTTGATTCGTTGCTCATTACATGATCAATTTGGGATATATTTTGTTGTTGAATCAATTTTAGTAGATTTGTGTCCTATCCATTTTTTATCCCAACAAAGTGGTATCAGAGCCAACATGGTGGATAACAAAATTGATTTTGGTACTAGCCGTATGATTAGCCTAAATGGGACTAATTATAGTCTATGGAAAAATAAGATGAAAGATCTCTTATATGTGAAGGCTATGCACCTCCCTGTTTTTTCCAAAGAAAAGCCTACTTCTAAGTCTGATGAGGAATGAAAATTTGAACACAAACAAGTTTGTGGTTTCATTCGACAATTTGTGGATGAAAATATTTATAACCATATCCAAGATGAAAATCATTCATGTAGTTTGTGGGAAAAATTAGAAAATCTTTATGCCTCCAAGACAGGAAGTAGTAAATTATTTCTTCTAAAATGATTGATGAATTTGAGATTCAGGGAGGGCAGTTCAGTGTCAGATTTTCTAAATGATTTTCAGGGATCACCAGTCAGTTATCCAGTATGGGTGTTAAATTTGAAGATGAGATTTTGGGATTATTATTGCTTGCTACTTTGCCTGATTTGTGGGAGACATTTAGAGTCTCGCTTACTAATTCTGCAGCTAATGGGGTAGTTTCTTTAGAGACTGTTAAGTCAGGTATTCTCAATGAGGAAATGATAAGAAAATCCCAGGCTTGCTCTTCTTAGACAAAGGTTCTTTTCACAGAGAACAGGGGGAGGAGTAAATTCAAGAGTGACAGGGGCAGAGATAAAAGCAGAAGCAAGTCTAAATCGAGATATAAGAATTTGGAATGCCACCACTGTGGAAAGAAAGGACACATAAAGAAGTACTGCTTCCAATTGAAGAAGGAGAATAAAATTGGAGAGAAACAGGAGAAGAAAAATGACCGAGATGATAATGTCGCAGCTGCTGCACAACATGAAATGTTCATTGTTTGTAATGCTGTCATGGTTAATGTTGCGAGAGATGATACTTGTTGGCTTGTTGATAGTGGTTCAGCTTTTCTTGTTACGTCCCATAAGGATTTTTTCTCTTCATATATTTCTGGTGATTTTGGCACTTTGAGAATGGATAATGGTTCTTTGTCTTATGTTGTAGGCAGAAGCGACGTCATTCTGAAGAATGCGAATGAAGCTCTATTGAAGCTGACAGACGTGAGCATGGAAGCTTACCAGAGGTTCCTTAATTATTGCTCGAGGCAAAAGATGCAGCAATAATCTTTATACTATGCAGGCATTGATTTCCAGAGACATGGTACATGTGACACAAGATGAGGAATCTATTGAGTTTTGGCATAGGAGGCTGAGACATATGAGTGACAAGGGACTGAAATTCTTGATCAAGAAGAATCTTCTAGAAGATGTAAAGAAGGATAAACTTGACAAATGCAGTCATTGTTTTGCAGGAAAGCAGACGCGGGTCTCTTTCAAGAGTCATCCACCTTCCAGAAAGTCAGTAGCACTTGAGTTGGTTCATACAGATGTATGCGGTCCAATGAAAGTAAATTTACATGGTGGTGCACTTTATTTCGTTACATTTATTGATGATTTTTCCAGGAAAGTTTGGGTCTATTCTTTAAAGAGGAAAGACCAAGTCCTTGGTGTTTTTAAGGACTTTTATGCACTGGTTGAAAGGCAGTCAGAAAAGAAGCTGAAGTGTGTTCACAGCGATAATGGGAGAGAGTATATTGGTTTATTTGATGAGTATTGCAGATCTCATGACATCAGGTACCAGAAGACTCTACCTAAGACTCCACCTAAGTCTCCTCAGTTGAATGGTGTGGTAGAAAGAATGAACAGGGCACTCATGGAGAGGGCTAAATGTCTTCTATCTGAAGCTAAATTATCTGATTCTTTTTGGTATAAAGCTTTGCATACTGCTGCTTATGTGATTAACTTGTCTCCACATGTTCCTTTGGATGATGATGTTCCTAACAGAGTTTGGTATGGAAAGGATGTATCCTGTGAGCACTTACGTGTATTTGGATGCAAGGCATTTGTGCATATACCAAAGGATGAGAGATCAAAGTTAGAATAAAAAAGCAGGCAGTGCGTGTTTTTGGGTTATGGCCATGATGAATTTGGTTACATATTGTATGATCCAGTTGGGAAGAACCTTGTCAGAAGCAGGGATATGGTATTTGCTGAAGATCAGGATATTGAGGATATTCATAAAACAGTAAATGATTCTTCTCATAGCAGCTATCAGCCAGTTGATGTGGAGCCTATTCCCTTGCAGAACGCTCCAAAAGTAGTACCAGATGAGTCTATTGGGCAGATGCATGATAGAGAAGAACAAATAGACATGTCATATATTCCTAATTCAGATGACGAAGGTGACAATCATAATTTGGAGGGTTCTTCCTCAGATGTAGATCGGCAATGGAGATCCACGAGGGAGCGGCGTTCCTCAACTAGATATCCCGCACATGACTATATTTTGTTGACGGACAGTGGTGAGCCTAAATGCTATGAAGAAGCTATGCATGATGTGCACAAGGAAAAGTGGATGGAAGCCATGAAAGATGAGATGCAGTCACTTTACGACAACCACACCTTCAAGCTTGTGGAAATGCCCCAAGGCAAAAGGACATTTTGAAACAAATGCGTTTTTAGAGTGAAGCATGATGAAAACTCTCTAAACCCAAGATACAAAGCTAGGTTGGTTGTGAAGGGGTTCAATCAGAGGAAAGGAGTTGACTTTGACGAGATATTCACACCGGTGGTCAAGATGTCGTATATCAGAATTGTTCTTAGTTTGGCAGTCAGTCTTGATTTGGAGATCGAGCAGATGGATGTGAAGATAGTTTTTTTTCATGGTGATCTTGATGAGGAAATTTACATGATGCAACCCGAAGGTTTTCTTGTGAAAGGTAAAGAAAACCATGTTTGCAGATTAAAGAAAACTTGTATGGTCTGAAGCAGACACCTAGGCAGTGGTACAAGAAGTTCGAGTCATTTATGGGAGAGTATGACTATACCAAGACTACTTTATATCACTGCGTCTTCGTGAAGAAATTCTCAGGTGATGATTTTATCATTTTGTTGATTTATGTTGATGACATGCTTATCGTTGGAAACAATATATCGAGAATTTCAAGCTTGAAAAAGGAGTTGAGCAAGCCTTTCGCTATGAAAGACTTGGGACTGCTAGTCAGATTTTGGGTATGAAGACCACGCAAGATAGGAAGTCGAAGAAGCTATGGCTATCTCAGGAGAAGTACATTGAAAAGGTACTTTAAAGATTTCACATGGACAAGGCAAAACCTGTTAGCACCCCTTTTGCACCGCATTTCAAGTTGAGCACCAAGAAGAGTCCAATGACAGATTCATAAAAGGAAGATATGGAGAAGATTCCATATGCCTCAGCCACAAGTAGTCTGATGTATGCTATGGTATGTACTAGACCTGATATTGCTCATTCAATTGAAGTTGTTAGTCGGTTTGTCTCAAATCCTGGAAAGAAACACTGGGAAGCAGTTAAATAAATTTTGAGATATCTTCGTGGGACTAGCAGTTTTTCACTTTGTTTTGGGGCAGGAAAATCTATTCTTGTTGACTATACAGATTCAGACATGGCACGAGACAGTGATGGGAGAAGATCTATATCCATATATTTATTGACATATGTAGGTGGTGCAGTTTCTTGGCAATCCAGACTTCAAAAATGTGTAGCATTATCTACTACTGAAGCAGAGTTTATTGCAGCTATAGAGGCGAGCAAAGAGCTCCTATGGATGAAGAAGTTCATGCAGGAACTTTAGTTCAGTTAAGACGAGTATGAGTTTTACTGTGACAGTCAGAGTGTTATTCACCTTGGAAAGAATTCTACCTTTTATGCAAGGTCAAAGCATATAGATGTGAGGTATCATAAGATACGTGATGTTCTAGAGTCGAGATCCATATAGATAATAATCCTACAGATATAATGACAAAATTTCTACCTAAAGAGAAGCATGATATGTGTAGAGACTTAGTTGGGACGACTGCCTTTAAGGCAGCATATTAATTTTGTTCATTTTGCAGGTATGTTTCCTCTCTTGAAGTTGGAGGGGGAGTTTGTTGGGTCGGGTCCAGCCTCAAGAGAAGACCTGACCCGGCCCGTCACTTAAGTGACGGGCGGGAGAAATAAAGGGGAGGGCACCCGATGGTGCCCCCCATTCTTTTCTTACGTCTCTCTCTCTTTTAGGGTTTTCTTTTGGGAAAAGGAAAAGAAAGGGGGAGCAATTCATGTGGCTACACAACAAGAGAGAAGGAGAAGAGGAAAGGAGAGAATGAGAAGAGGAAGGCAAGGAAGAGAAGGTTGCGAGCACTTGGCTCGAGCAAAATTCGATTCCAAGAAGGAAGCCAGACGCATCTCCTCCCAATCCATCAGTGATATTTCTCTTCTTTTCTCATATAGTTTTGATGAGATATTATTGTTTGAGGGTTGGCTTTGTATAGCCCATCGTGGGATAGTTATATCATTGATTATAGTGGATTGAGTTTTAGTCGTAGTACCCTGTGGTTTTTACCCTCATTGTTTTTGAGGGGTTTTCCACGTAAAAATCTTCTTGTGCAGTTTGTGATTGTGATTACTTTGCTTGGATTGCTTGGTAGTTGATTCGTTGCTCATTACATGATCGATTTGGGATATATTTTGTTGTTGAATCAATTTTAGTAGATTCGTGTCCTATCCGTTTTTTATCCCAACAAGTGGGAGTTTCGGTATGCTACCAACATCGCGACATCTGCTTAAGTCGAGGCTCTCAAGTAGAGGGAAGGTGTCCAAGCCTGAGTGCAAGCCGCGGCATGCATAACTGTAGCTCACAAAATGCGGGCTGAAGTCCACGTGAGTTAACGAAGAGAGATGACTGAAGTCAGCCCCACCTGCCCACTCGAACTGCTGGCCGATGGAAGAGAAACTCCATCTCTCCAGTGAGCGGAGATGGAAGAAACTTGAAGGAAGCGCTTTCAAGAGATCAGTACCTCCCATGCTTAGCCTTTTCAGTTTCAATATACCTCCGAAGAAATCAGGGATGTCTCTGATGCCTTTGCAGCCCTCAATTGATAAGTCCTCAAGGTTTTCCAGCGATCTGATGGAAGCTGGCAAAGCAACGAGTGAGCTGCATCCTTCAATTTTCAGTTTCCGGAGGTTGGTCAAGAGGCCGATGGATTCCGGAATACTTGGTATCTCCCCTTGACTTATTTGGAACTCCGTTAAGGATTTCAGCCTTCCGATCAGTTTCGGGAGTTGCTTCAGCGACCGGCACCGGCATAAAGATAGCAACTTCAGATTCACCATGAGCGTCACAGATTCAGGCAAACCTGTTAGATTGGTAGCGTTGAGGATGAGGTTCTTCAATGATGTCAAATTTCCCAAATTCTCTGGCAAGGTTGAAACATTGGAGTATCCGTGAAGGTCCAGCGTCTCCAAGCAACTGAAGCGAGAGATGGTATCAGGTATTTGCTCCAGAGAAGAGCACTCTCTCAGGTTCAAGCAAACCAGGCTACGGAGGTGGCCGATGGATTCATCGACTCGTCTCAAACTGGTGCATCCATCAAATATCAACTTGGCTACGTTCGGTATCCACCTAAAATCTGGAGTTCCCCTAAGGTTCTTGCACCGCCCAAGATCGAGGACATTCAATTGGCCAAATGACCATGCCTGAAACAACTATGAGACTCGCGTATCAGCAAAATGAAAATGATGCAGGTCTGAATACTGCAATGTCCTAGACCTAAACTGAACCTCAAGCATGAATTCACTTGTGGCCAGCCTTAACCTCAGTACGACACGAATGCAGGAGTACTTTTCATGTTTTGTTTGGAAATTTTCAAGAGCCCTTAAGCTCATTTGGATCAAGCTTCAAAAGAAAAAAGGCAAGTTATAGTAAGAAAACAATCTCTAGGTACGCATTGTATTGAGGAAGACGAAATTTCTCTCTACTTGGAGGTAAAATAACATTTTTGTCACCAACAAATAAGGCTCAAAATAAAATATTTAATACCCGAAAGGGAGGTAGGTCAAAAAAAAAAATCAAAGCCTTTGTAGCCGAAAATTTTCAACTCATTTTACCCAAATAAATATTTTTAAGTGCATTTGAAAATGTTCTCTTACTTCAAAGATAAATGCACAGAGGCATTTAATTTTGGTATACATCCAAACACGTTTTTTTAAGAGAAACATCCAAACGCATCCGTAACTGCTGACAATAATAAAACATTCCCTCAAGTTTTCCATTTTATGAAGGCTGCACTCGTCCATCAGTAAAGAAATGGCATCAAACTTTCTGCATTATTAACTAAAAGAAAAGAAAAGAAAGAACAATATGGAGCTGATACTTGTTTTTCCTGTAGCACGTTTAACGTTTCCTCATTTTCCCATTACCTGCTCGGCACTGAGCTTTGCTGCCGAACAATCTGTCTTCCCATGTCTCGAATTTGATCATGCATTTCAAACTCCCCCGTCTTATCACTTATTCTGATGAGAGATTTACGCTCTAAGATTCGAATTGCAGGAATTGGAGAGTTTAGAACCTTTCCACATGGAAACCGCATTCTTTCTGTCCTTCCCAATGAAAAAACATGCTATATCCAAGAATATGCACTTTGTTTCCTCATCAAGTCCGTCGTAGCTAATTCTCAATCTCTCATGAACTTCTTTATCTTGGACTCTTTTCAGCTTTTCCAACATCGAGTTCCATTCGTCAAAACTTTCGATATCATAGAAGAGCGACCCAAATACTTTAAGGCATAAAGGTAAACCACCAGCAACAACTTTCTCCGACAATTCGCCGTATTCCGGCCTTGGCTCAGGCTGCCCAAACGCATGCCAACTGAAAAGTTGAAGCGATTGGGCACAATCCAATTCTGCAAGCTTGTAGATGACATGCAGCCGCGAACTTAGCACCTTTTCATCTCTAGTGGTGATGATGATTCTGCTTTTACCACCAAACCAATCTCGACTACCAGCCAATTCGTCAAGTCGATCTTTATGATCAACGTCGTCGATAACAATAAGAACTTTCTTACCACCAATTCGTCTTCTGATTTGGCTGATGCCTTCGTCCTTGTTGCTTATACGTGTTTTATTGTCCCTGAAAATGTCACGGAGCAGCTGTTCTTGCAAGGTGACAACGCCATTGGCATGTGATGATACTTCTCGGACGTTTGCAAGAAAGCTGCAGGCTTCGAAACTGGAATGTAATCTGTTATAGACTGCTTTGGCAAGGGTGGTCTTGCCGATCCCGCCCATCCCGCAGATGCCGACCATTTGGAATATTCATTAGCAATAGAATGTGGAATATTCATTATTTTTATTGAATGCCTCTTGGATGCTTTCTTGGCACCAACTTCCTTCCAAATTTCTTAGAGATGCCCCCAAGGTGGTGGTGTACCTAATGGAGGCATGCTAACAGGATCAACCATGGGCAAGAGATAAATGTCCGTCAGAGTCATGACTGGCAGTTTAATAGCCACGCCCTTCCTCTCGTTTACCTGCTCTTGCTTATTCAGTTGTCCACATTCTTCTGCCTTGATATAAGGGATACGCTATTAAACTTTGTAATCTTTTAGTAGCTGATCAGAAATGACATGTGTGGCATGTTAAAAACTAATGTTAAAATTGTAAAGATCGCTGTATAAATCAATTTTATGAACAAAGAAGTTAAAACTATCAATGTTAAAACTCTTTCAAAACCCAATTTATATGTAAGATTTTCATTTTTTTCCTGAGCATGCATTCTTGGATATTTCATATTCATTTTACGGTTAAATTTGTGAAAGACAACGCGAGAATTGGTCAAATTGCTAGACAGCCAGGAGCCGTCACTGAAAGAAGGATATATATATATATATATATATATATATATATATATATATATATATATATATATATATATATATATATAGAGAGAGAGAGAGAGAGAGAGAGAGAGAGAGAGAGCGAGAGAGAGAGAGAGAGAGAGAGAATAAAAGTAGCTATAGACTCTCATATACTAATTTGGTCGGAATTATCTAGCAATCGATTCCAAAAAGATTCAGCTGTTAAGATTAAATTGCAAATATACAAGGCAATTGTATTTTTAAGAGTTCAAAATTCTTATCCCAAACAGGAGTTTCATTTAAGGAATCTCATTTGTTTCCTTCTTTCTCTTTTTCTTTCCCTCTCTCATCCTTTGAAGCATATTTCAAACTCTTGAAAAAACAATTTGGTTTCTACATTTACAACTTAATTTTTACCATCTGATCTCCTTGGGTTTTGGAATTGGTAGCTCTATGATTCCCATCAAAATCTATTATATGAGTTTGACAGCTACTTGTTTTCATCCAAACACACACGCGACATCATAAACTTACATTTTTTTCTTTTATATTTTAGAATTTAAACAATTGGACGTCATTCTGCAATTGGATTTATAGAACGGCTTTAATATAACGAAAACGGCCTTTGAACCTACAAACTTTTACCTACGTAGGCCTAGTAAGATTGTATCTTGCGTAAGATTTGAACCCCTCACCAGCCGTCTATCAACACACTCAGCACACATAAACTTTGACATTGATTTTCACACTTGAACGACTGCTACTGAAGAGGAGAATGGGAGAGTCCCTTACTCTCTAGAGCATCTACCATGGAAAAACGTGGAAGGTTCTTGAATACCTTATAACTTGTTTCTATATATGTGCTTAGCAAATATTCTTCAATAATGTTTTTTATTTGGCTAATTACACGGTTTCCTGGAGGAATCTATATCAATTAGAATTTTAATGAATCATGATGATCTCAAAGAGAACTGTTCTAGTACATAATATGTTTCTTTGCACGGTAAATAGCCAAAACACAACGTTGAAACTAGAGAAGCATTCTTTTAAGAGTCAAAGAAAGATTGAAACTTTACTAGTGCTTGTACCATTAACTAGACCCGATTCAACATGTACCCAGTTGCCTTTCTGCATACCCCTGTACCCATGTTACTGAAGGGGCGTTTGGTAACAAGAACACTGCATTTTTTGGAACAAGTAAAATGTGAAATATCATCTTCTAAATCTCTTTCCAGATCCAATCCATTTGAGACGATACTTTAGCCTTCGACGCCAAGATTTATCACACGAGAAAAGAGATAACTGCTGATATTTCATTACTCATTGACAATGAAAGATAAATGTTTATTTCTTGTTTTCCTTTTTATATTCATAATACTGACATTCTGGGTCACTAGCCAATTACCCCAACTCGTCTCCATAGTATGGGTATTGATAAATTCATCTCTGCTTTTTAATTAAGAATTGCAATGAGTTCTTGATGATAATAGTCAGTGAATGACAATTTTGATTCTCTAGAGTCAACCAGCCATCTAACCAAGGCCATTCACCTGAAGTACATAGATGGTCGAGAAAAAAAAAACAAGGACAAAAAAGATATAAACTAATACTAAATGATGATAGTCATCACCTTTTTCTCCTTGTTGTTTTCTGAGATTGGATGACCATGGTTAGATGGCTCAGTGACTATGAAAAGTTAGAGTCACCCAGCCATGTAATATGCACCGTCTAATATGATGGATGGTTAAGAAAAAAGAAGAAAAAAGTGATAGGCATTTTTGTCATTTAAAATTAGTCTATATGTTATTTTCTGCTATCTAACGAAGGTCATCCATCTAAAGCAGACATATGGTTGAGCGAAAAACAAAGAAAATAATGTGTAAACTAATATTAAATGACGAAAATGTCCATCACCTTCTTCTTCTTCTTTTTTCTTAACCATTCATCATGTTAGACGGTACAAATTATGTGGCTGGGTGACTCTATCTAAAAAGCTAGTCATTATATATATATATATATATATATATATATATATATATATATATATATATATATAGAGAGAGAGAGAGAGAGAGAGAGAGAGAGAGCCGATAAATAAAAATATATAAGAAAATTTAGGGACAAGAAGTCCCCTAAATACAAAAACAAATCACATAAACAAAATATAAAAAGGGAATATATAAGTTAGTAGCACAATAAAACATAATAAGAGAGGTGGAGAGAGAGTGGACAGATGAAACAACAGAGTCACCCAGCAATAGATGAAGAAGGACGGTGCCGTAGCCGAATAGCAAAGTGAACATCTCCCTGCACAAAGCATGCCACAGATTCCGACGATGAGAAGGTGTCCCTGAAGACCCTGTTTTTTGGGTTCCTTCTAAAGAGAGAGAGAGAGAGAAACAAAGACTATGTTAGTCTTAAATGTGAGTCAGCTATGACACTGCAGGGTCACCGTTTAAGTGTCTCATTCATTTTTCTTACCACGGAAGGGGCCATATGAATTGGAAGTTAAGCTGCCATTGTCATGGTTCTGGTATTATCGGTTTCGTCTTTGGGAACGCACCATGTCGCTTTCGTTTAACAGGTCAAAGAGCGCAACTTCTCGACCAAGAAAAGCACAGACGACAATGCTTGTATTCAACGTGTTAGTGCACGAAAGCCAACTGTTTACCAAACGAATCTCACAAGGGATGCCTGGGTTTGGCAAATGAAACCCATTTTTTTTAGTTTACCTTCATTTGTTTAATCTCAAAATGTCACCTCTTCCCTCTCTGCTTTGAATAAGCAAACAATAAATAATCTACATAAACGACATTCTGCATGACTACCATGTGCTATATATAGTCAATCGATCAATTGTAGGATTCATCTCTCTTAATTCCTCTAACTTAAATCTTGGTTCTCCTTACATCGTTCTGCGTCATCTCTCTCCTAAAGGTAAGTAATTCAATTACCTTTTGTGATATATAATGATACTTTACATGTAATTCGTTTTATTGAGTTAAACTTAGAACACGTTGATTACTTTGGGTGGTCAAAGGAGTTTCCTTAGTTACTAATTAAACTGAACCTTAGTCTTTTGATCTTGGAGAATCCGGCAAAAGATTTGTGGTGAATTATCACGAGTCAGGACCTTATAACAGTATCGACGTCGCCGGATTGTATACTCCGACGCTGAAATGATAGGCCGGGTAACTTGCAAAAATAGGAATAAGTTCAAGAGATTTCATGAACCTGAATCGCATGTTCAAGGACAAGGTTTTAAATCCTGTAAGGAAAACGAGATTTAATAGTTAGTTGGATTCTCCGTGGCATACGATTGGTATCTGATTCTGATGGATATCTGAATCTAGCAACCAGTAAAGATTTGGGTCTTGTAGTTCATTTTGCTGTGAATCTGTACATCTAATAATTAATTGGATTCTATGCCCACTCGTGTCTGCTTCCGATGGATATCTGAATCCAATAATCAGTAAAGATTTGGATCTGGTATTTCACTTTGCTGTGAGTCCAAATTGAGTTTAATTACAAGTGTCTTATCAATTTGAGTTTGATCCCTTTGGGTTTTTTGGCAATTGGAACAGTAACATACCATACTATGTATATGCTCCATAGTACACCAAACATTGACTTGGATCTCCTGGCTCCGGAACTGATTCCCATCTCCTAAACGTCTTCCCCTTGGAGAACTCTTTGTCTTAGATTATTTCATTGGATTTCGTCAGATTTATGAATTCATATGGCTGATTTACTACTAAATCATACTTTTGTCAAAAAAGTCCAAGATAATTTACTGCAATCCATTTTTAGGATACTTGACAGAAATCCTGTAAGCAGCTCAAAGTTTGAGTAATTTAAACGAAATTTTCCTAAATGAAACAAATCCATTCATTTGACTAATTGTGGTTGAAATTAGCTTTGGTTTTCCAAAATTAGCGAAAGATATATCAAACAAAAAAAGAAAAATAAGAGAAGTTCAAATATTTGACAACAAATTGGGGAAATGGAGTAACAATGAGGTTTCATCAGTCTTAAGAGAAAAAAAAAAAACATAAGGCGTTCAGCAATAACAAAATACAAGATAATTTAAAACTCTAAAAGTATAATTAAGTAATGGCATGACACGAATCGATGCTAAAACCATATTATTTTCCATAAATTTAATCAAATAGGTCGACTCTGGCTTGATTCCAATTGATTTTAGCAACATTGGTGCGAAGCAATATAACTTGCCAAAGGGGTACCCATTTCTCACTATTATTATTACTATTGTTATTATCTTATTATTATTACCATGACCTGTTAATTTCAAATAAAATAATTTTTACTATTGTGAACAAGTCTATTTTAATCTCTTAAATTGTAACGCACGTCAGTTTGTCAATCGAATGCCTTGACCAAAAATGTAGAAACACCAAACATGCTTGCCACTCCCCATACCTTTTCTCCAACTCATTCTTAGCCATCTTAATTTACAGATTATGCAAAATTCATCGTTAACCATCTTAGTTTACAAAAAAAAAAAAATTCCTTCCTTTCTTCATGTGAGGGGAAACCTCTTGAACAAGGGTTGTAACCCTTTCCTTTCTCCTGCCCCTCATTCAAGGCTGTTTGATATACTCGTCAACTAACGTGTAGTATTATCATTGTTGTCAAGATGTTCGATTGAGATAGAAACATAATAAGAGTGGAATAACGTGGTTCAGCTATTAGATGCCTACATCCATGAACTGAGTGATCTATTTCACTTAATTCTCATCAGCCGAATTACAATATATTCTCTTTTATATATAGCAAAGGCTAGAACCGTTAAGCCAAATAAGAGTATAAGAGCACAGCAGCTGCCTAGAATATTAGCGGCCCATCAATCTGACCAACTACGTCAAGTTCTTCGGGCAAAAAATATCACTAGGACAAAAAAAACATCATTGCTCTCAAACCAACTATCTATCTGATGAAACGCTTAGCGAGAAAAGCAAGGACTTCCATTCCTCACCTGTACATCGTTTTTTCTCTGCCAATGTGCACGTCTTTTTACTTGAAATCGGGTGAAGAATGTGGATGGAGGAAAGACCTGACTTTCTTCATTGATGGTGTTTTTTCAAGGTTGAGATAAGTTATTAACTCATGCACATATCTCTCCTTTGCAGATCTATTGACACATCCCATTCTGTCTCAGACATGAGCACATTTACCGGCATGTTACGCCATTTTAGCCTAAAGAACAGGAAAAAGGATTCAAAAAATCGTGACACCAATAACGAAGAATCACAGGACAGTGAGCTTGGCCTCAACGCAAAATTGATTCTATGCTTCTTAAACCCGGCAATTCAAAAGATTGGAGTCTGGGGCATGGCTGGAACAGGCAAAACCTTGAATGTCACGACGGCACTGGGAACTTTAAATGAATTGAAAAATAAAATATTTGATTTTATCCTCTTCTTCACCGTCAAAGACGGCTTGAGAACTCTGAGAAATGATTTGATGAGGGAACTAGGCGTTATTAAGGTTGATAGTGAAGATGATGACATGAAAGCTGCGGCCTTGTTGTACAGGAGGCTGAGAGGGAAGAAGTTCCTTCTCGTCTTAGATGACTTGTGGGAAACAATCAGTTTAGAAGAGCTGGGAGTTCCTGAAACCACCGAAGAAAATGGCTGCAAGCTCTTGGTGATCACTCGAAACCGCAAACTGTGTGACCGTATGGGCACTCAGGTTGATATCAGGGTGCCTGGTTTTACTGAGGAAGATGCATGGACCTACATCTGTGAAGCAGCCGGCGACGTCGTGAAGCAGCCATCAATCGAGCCCATAGCTAAACGAGTTGCAAAAGAATGTGATTGCATGCCTCTTGCACTTAAAGCGACAATGGAGGCTATGGCGGGCAGAAGCGATGAGGTTTCTTGGCTGAGAATGTTGGGTGATTGGATGCACTTCAGGCCTTCAAGGCGAATCTTCGAAAAGTTGTTCCTGCGTTTGAAGTTGAGTTACGATCACTTGGAAAGTGAACTCCTAAGAAAATGCTTCTTAGCTTGTTCTTTCTATGCAGAAAAACAGGAGGTCAATGTGATAGAACTGATACACTGGTGGATTTATGAAGGCTACATTGACCTTACAGAGGAAATGGCATTGTTGGAGGCTTATGAGAAGGGGGCTCATCTGATAGCAGATCTAAGAGATGCAAGTATGATCCAAGTTCGTGATGGAGGCCTTATTAAATTCAATGATGTGATGAGGGACCTAGCTCTAATTATCAAATCCAAAGAGTTCATAAAGAAGATCGATCAAAAGCTACTCGAAGCACCAGACAGAGAAGCATGGGAAGAAGCAGAGATGATATCACTAAAAGAAAACCAAATAACAAGCCTTGAGCAGAACCCAAACTGTCCCAATCTCACTTGCCTGCACCTCTGTAGCAACCATCAGCTGAGAAAGATCTCCCCAGAGTTTTTTGAGCAAATGCCGGAACTTCGCTTTCTAGATTTGTCATGGACAGGAATTGATTCTCTGCCAAGATCAATCTCTCATCTTGTGAAGCTTCGGTTGCTTGATTTGGACTTCTGCAGGTCCTTGAGAAACATAACAGGTGTAGGGGCTCTCAAGCAACTGATCACTCTTGATCTCTCAGCCACCCCAATAGAAGAGCTACCAGTGGAAATTGGTGAACTGACTCAGCTGAGGCGCCTGCACATGTTTGCCACTGTGCATCTCAAGAGAGTTGCTAGTGGGATCTTGCCCAGACTCTGTTTTCTGGAAATCCTCAAGATGGGAGGCAGTTCCTATGCTTGGCAAAGCGAGGGCCTGGTCGGTGAAGCCAGCTTGCAGGAGCTGTTGGGCTTGAGACGCTTAGATGATTTAGCACTTGTAGTGAGAAGTGTTACTGATTTTGAATTCTTTGACCAAAGTACATCTCTACAGTCATGGAAAGATGACGTTACCATAGAGTGCAGAATCTTAGAGACGTCGACGACTATGAAGTTTGAAGGCAAATTCAACAAGTGGGAGAGCGAATTTGAGGAAGAAGACATGGTTGCCAAGATCCTAGCCGCTGCATCATCGATGGTGGATAAGTATGAAGGGTTCTTTGACAAAGCTTAATTTGGTCGAATTGACTTGGTGTTTAAAATGGGTAGTGGATTCAGAGCTTTTTCAAGGGGCTGGGAGTGAAGCTCCGGATTGCTACTGCTGAGTGGCTTTTGAGATTGAAGAACTTCTTGTTTGTGGATTGATATGTTGTTTGGCTTTCTTTTGTATGAAACTGCAGGAATGGTCTGTTTGATTTCGAATTGCAAAACGTTTGCAATGTCGTGCATAAATTAATTTGTTGAAGATTTGTATAAAGACCTTGTGTAAAAGAAAAGTTGATTTGACTAGAGCTTGCTAAGAGAAAAGAATCCATGTTGGGATCTGGTATTCAGTTCCACGTTTGACTATGAATCCAATCTCAATCCTACGCAGAACCAAAATCGAAGTACAAGAAAATGATAGATTTTAAACTAGCTTGACAAGTTTGGATTTAGTTTCAGAAAATCAATTTGGAGTCGAACACTCGATCCACATCAAAATAGGTTTGATTCGGTTAACTTGAACTAGGTAATAGCCATATCCAAATAAAAAGTAATTTATTCTACCCCATTCATTTTAATTGTTGCTAGTCGTTGATACTCGAAAAATGATCGACGATGTACCATATCATGTAATCTTGCACGTTGTCACAGAATCACATATAATTTGAATTCAAATCCAGAGCTTTCTTGAGACAGTCCTGCATCTCCACTCAACATCTGAATCTCCCATCTGGACTTCGGATGCACTTCTTTTAGGAAGCACAGTTATTTTTCATTATCTTCGATCTGTCTAAAGCTGCACCTTTGGCGCCGGTGAGAAACCAAGTATCTGCAGGGAACAGAGTGCCAAGCAAACGTTTAACATCTAAATGTGTAAGAAAGAAACAAGAGACAAGTTTTTATGTGGTTCAGTGAAGCACACCTACGTCCACGAGAGAGACTCTTCCACCGTGTGTGGTGGAGAGGTTCATTCTACTATTTATAATGTTACACTTGAGACTTCTCCTTGATTTCAGGAGAGATTATAGTCCTACCATGATTGCTCTTGCGAGCTGTACATATACGTTTCATGTTGCTAATGTCTTGGGATTGACTTTCCCTGTTGAGTCGTTGCATTCTTGGATCCTTATTTGTAACTGTGGCCTGATTCCCTTCATCGTCATCTTCTTTAGTAACTGCCGTAATCTGCAATCTGGCTGATTTATCATTTTGTGTAATGGTGGCCTGATTTCCTTCATCGTTGCTCTGTTCTTTAGTAACTGACGTAATCGGCAGCCTGGTTGATTTGTGATTTTGTGTAACTGGCACAACAATCTTCATTCTAGTCGTTTGATGATATTGATTATATTCCTTTACCGTTTCATCCCCCCTCAAATTGGGCGGGCCGTTAGCCAGACCCAGTTTGTCTCAAAGTGAATTAAAGTGGTTGCTAGACAATGCCTTGGTGAATATATCAGCAAGTTGTTGAGAGGATGGCACAAATTGCGTGGTAAGTTGTCCAAGCGTGATCTTTTCACGAAGGAAATGATAATCCAACTCAACATGTTTCATTCGAGAGTGAAAAACTGGTTTGATAGAAACCTGTAGGGCAGACATATTGTCACAATATAAGATTGGAGTGCAGGCTAGATATATTCCAAGATCTTTCAATATATATTGAATCCATGTAAGTTTGGTGGCGGCAGAGGCCATAGATCTATATTCTGCTTCTGTCATAGATCGAGCGACAGTAGGTTGTTTCTTAGCTGCCCAAGATATACAATTTGTGCCAATGAAAGTGCAATATCTAGCAGTTGAGCATCGAGTGTCCTTGCATCCTGCCCAGTCTCAATCAGAGAAGGCATGAAGTTGAAAATCAGTCAGAGGGGAGAGAGTACAACCATCAGAAATAGTTTCGTGAATGTAGCAGAGTATAAGTTTAACAAGCTGAAAATGACTATTCTTTGGTGTCTGCATATACCGACTGACATAATTAACACTGACTGATATATCGGGCCTGGTAAACATCAAATATTGTAGCCCCCCAACCAAACTGTGAAACAGTGTTGGATCTGAAAAAGGTCCATCATGAAGAGGTGATTGATAATGTTGAACTAAAGGGGTGATGACTGGTTTACAGCCAAGAAATTTTGCACGTTCGAGAAGACTAAAGGCGTAACGCCGTTGATTTAAGAAACAGTCCAGATTTAGTCTTAATAACTTCCACACCTAAGAAGTGATGAAGATATCCAAGATCTTTCATGGCGAACTCGATACTCAACTCTTTAATAATTTGTTGAAGAAGGATACTATTGCTTCCTGTTAATATGGTGTCGTCAACATAAAGAAGGAGAAAGATAGTACCTTGAGCTTCTTGATAAACAAACAATGAAGAGTCTGAGATGCTGGCGTAAAAGCCTTTGGTTAACAAGGAGCCAAACCGATTGTACCAAACTCGAGGTGCCTGGGGAACTCCATATAAAGCTCGGTGAAGTCGGCAGACATGTGTGGGTTTGGAAGGATCAATGAATCCTGGTGGCTGTTCAATGAATACAGTTTGATCCAAGTTGCTATGGAGAAACACATTTTTGACATCGAGCTGCTTAATGTCCCAATTGTTGGTCAAGGCAATAGTAAGAACAATGCAAATTGTAGTCGGTTTGATAACAGGAGAGAAAGTTTCCATAAAGTCAACACCAGGAATTTGGTTGAACTCGCGAGCTACCAGCCGTGCCTTCAAGCGTTCCAAAGTGCCATCACTTTTTAATTTGGTTTTAAAAACCCAATACCACATTCATGTTTGGTTGTCGAGGAACTAGAGTCCAAGTTTGACAATAGTGAAGTGCGTGTAATTCCCCTTTCATCGCCGCGACCCAGCCATCATGCATGAGAGCATCTTTCACCGTTTTGGGCTCTAGATGAATACTCATAGTGAGCAAGTAGCAAGGATTAGGCTTAACGACACCAACCTTTGCTCGAGTAATCATGACATGAGAGTTTGAGGATGGAGGCGGAACTTGAGTGGCTGCGGCATGGAGATCGAGAGATGGTTCAGCTTGAGGTGGAAGCTTGTCACTAGAAGATGGTGAGGCTGCTGCAATAGGGGATAGCACAACTTGTTGAATCAATGAGTTTTCGTGAGGAGAAGATACAGCAGGTGTAGCTAGTAACATTTCTGGAGTTGGGAGCTCTTCATGATGCATACAAGTGGAGGAGCCAACAACAAGCTGTCTATCCACATTCTGAGTATTATTAGGGGGCTCGGTCTAATCCCTGAATGTTGTAGGTTGCAGTTGATATTCAACTTTGGAAAATAATATGCCAGGCTTGTGATACGGAAAGTTAGCTTCATCAAAAACCACATGCCGTGAAGTATATATACAACCAGTAGGAGGATATAATCTGCGATAGCCTTTGTGAATGGAACTATATCCCAAGAATACACAAAGTAACGATCTTGGTTCAAATTTATGCTTGGCATAATCTTTCAAGTAAGGAAAGCAACGACTTCCAAAAATACCAAGGCATGTATAATATGATTTCTTTCCAAAAACACATTCAAATGGTGATTTCATTTGCAAGGTGGGTATAGGCAACCGATTGATTAACCATGCATCAGTCAAGAAAGCATCGACCCAATATTTCATGGGTATATGAGCATGGAAGAGCATGGTGAGACCCAACTCAACTATTGATCGATGACGCCGTTCAGCCAGTCCGTTTTGCGGTGGCGTTTTGGGGCATGACTTAATATGTCAGATGCCATGATTTCTCAAATAATTTTCTAGGATCCGACTATTAAATTCACCTCCTTCATTGGTTTGAAAATTTTTTAATTTTGTTTCGAATTGACGTTCAACTAGTTTGTGGAAATCCATAAACACTTGACAAAGTTCAGATTTGTGTCGAAGAGGATATAACCAAACAAATCTTGTAGCTTCATCAACAAATATAGCATAAAACTGAAATTTTTTTGTAGACGTGATAGGGGCTGGTTCCCATAAGTCACAATGAACACATTCAAGAAAGATTTGAGAATGCTCTTCTATAGGAAGAAATGGAAGCCGACACATTTTGGCAAGCTGACAACTAGAACAAACTGACATTCTTGATTGAGGTCCACTCACCTCAATATTATTTTTGCTAACAAGAAAATCAACTATCCGATGATGAGGATGGCCCAAACGTTGATGCCACGTTTCTTTATTGATTGACTGAAACCTGTTGGAAAAGAAGACTGCATGTTGTCGATCCTTGGAGTTTTCTTGAAATGCATAAAGATCTCTGGTTCTACTGCCCAACGCTATTAGACGATTGTCCCTCTTGTCCTTAACAGAAAAACCATCAGTAGATAATTGAAAAACATATGGATATTCAGACGTTAACTGGCTGATAGAGACTAAATTTTTCTTAATTTGAGGCACAACTAGAACATTATTGAGCGGCATGCATTTTTTTCCCGTTTTGAATATCAGCATTTCCAATATGAGTGATACTTAATTTTTCACCATTTCCCACCATAATTTGATCGTTACCATGATATTCAGTATAGTTTGTAAGTTTATCTGGATTAGACATTATATGTGTGGACGCCCCCGTATCAGGAAACCATTTGCCATCATGTCCGTCAGCTGTCTTCATTGCTGCCAAAGCGTAGGGTACTTCCTACACTTGGAAAGCGTGATTGAATCAATGCCAACAATTAGCAGCATTGTGATTCATTTTGTGGCAGATTTGACATTGAACACCTTTGTTCTTGTTTTGGTTCTCTCCGCGTCCACCATTCTTGTCTTGATTGAATTGAAATTGTCTTCCTCCTTGGGCCGACTGAAAATGTCCTCCTCCTTGGGTCGACTGAAAAGCTCCTCCGGCCTCCTTGGGCCGCTTGTGTGAATTCTCGCCCCTTTGAGTTAAAGAACTAATTTCTATTTGATTTAAACTTGGAATTTGAATATTTCTCTCTGTAAAGTGCAACCTGCTGACTAGTATCCTCATGATACATACTCCGCATAGTTTCATGACTCTGGAGTAAAGCTACCACATCTATGTAGGATGGTGTTGGGGGTTTCATCATAGTGGTCGTAAAGGAATCATATTCGTGTTCCAATCCACGAGCCAAAAAACTTTGGAATGGTCTTCTATAGGCTTGCCTATAGCCGCAAGCTCGTCACATATCTTCTTGAACTCACAAATAAAATCAGCAATAGACAGATTTCTTTTCTTATAAGTCTCAAGCTTTTGCATAACCAAGTGTTCCCTCTCTTGACATTTATGAGAGAAATGTGTCATAAGTGTATGTCATACCTCTTTAGATGTTTGAAGTCCAATGACGGTACCCATGACTTCTTCTGCAAGAGTGCCGGTGATCCATCCACGCAATAGTCGATCTGATTTTCGCCATGCTTGATAGATTGGATTCACTCGTTCCTCCACCGTACCATCTTCTTTGGTGTGATGGACTGTAGGTTCGGGCGCAGCTGTCTCTCCTTCAATGAACTCAATCATATCTTGGTTCTCAATGACTCGAAGGAGTTGGGTTTTCCATATCAAAAAATTGGTCTGGTTCAACTTAATGGTAAGAAAGTTTGTGACTTTAAGTTGTAAGGGTATGGGTAAGGAGAAGAGACGGTGGAAGCCATTGAAGGTATACTAAAAAAAAAACTCACGGTGCAAGACCCTAATGCTCTGATACCATGTGAAAGAAAGAAACAAGAGACAAGTTTTTACGTGGTTCGGTGAAGCACACCTACGTCCATGAGAGAGACTCTTCCACCGTGTGTGGTGGAGAGGTTCATTCCACTATTTATGATGTTACACTTGAGACTTCTCCTTGATTTCAGGAGAGATTATAGTCCTTTCATGATTGCTCTTGCGAGCTGTACATATACGTTTCATGTTGCTAACGTTTTGGGATTGACTTTCCCTATTGAGTCGTTGCATTCTTGGATCCTCATTTGTAACCGTGGCCGGATTCCCTTCATCGTCATCTTCTTTAGTAACTGTCGTAATCTGCAATCTGGCTGATTTATCATTTTGTGTAATGGTGGCCTGATTTCCTTCGTCGTTGCCTTCTTCTTTAGTAACTGACGTAATCGACAGCCTCGTTGATTTGTGATTTTCTATAACTGGCGCAACAATCTTCATTCTAGCCGTTTGATGATATTGATTATATTCCTTTACCGTTTCACTAAACGGGCATGCCCATCGAGTTTCCTGTGTGATTCCTCGTTTTCAGCAAGTCTATCAGGTTGAGGAAAAAGGCACAAGTTGGAAAACAAGCATAAATCCTCAGAAAAGCAACCCCAAGAAGTACAATGGTTCTGCTCCTGACGAATGAAAGTAAATTGCGAAACCAATTTCTTGGGTTGTACAACTTTAACTTGTTTATCAAGATTAGCTCGTGATCGATTAGGAAGATCTATAATCGACCACTTAAACCTTTAATGATCTCTCGTTTCAAACGAATTATTCAGAGGTCACAAATGTGCTCATCCCCTGTTTGCCTTGAACAAGAAAAATCTTCCTCACAATTCAAGGATCCAAAACAGCAGTGTGTGTTGCACCAAGTAATTAAGCGGTAGCTTAACCATGATGCGCAGCAGTGGGGGTTTACCTCCTCAAAACGATACTACATTTTCTCAATTTGTAAGCTCCGACGACTGTAAGATCCATCGTCCGGTAGCCGTTTCCATTTGCTAGCATCTGGGTAACTTCTTCTGCCTCCTTCTGTTCTCGAAGAACCAAACACCCGATGCGGGCATTTGATTCCAACTCTCCACATTCCATTTCCCTTAACAACATTTCTCTCCATTGCATTCCCCTCCGATCACAGATCAAAAAATCATCCTTTGAGACTATAAACCGAGTACTTGTCACGGACTGCCCCCTCCAGAAACGCTCGAAGGACGCTGAAAGAACCCACACTCGGCACATTTGGAACAAGGAAAGATATTACTGCCGTCCCGTTGGGGCTCGAACAATTTAGAAATCCAGGAAGGCAGAGCTTTACATAGCCTTCAAAATTCGCCTCCTGAAAACAAACATTTATAGTATAATAAATTGCGGATTAGCAAACCAAATTTAATAAGCCACCATTCAGAAGGCACAATTCTCTCTTTGTTTACCTTCAGCCTGTTCCACAAGGCATCGGAAAGGCTGGTGCATTCTCTAAGATCCAAGTCCTCCAAGCATTTCAATTTCTCAAGGCCAGGAATGTCGACGAGATTCCCGCACTTGTTTAGATTTAATTCTCGCAGCATATTCAAATTCGAGACATCTGAAATTGTCTCCAGGGCCTCGCAGCATGTGGCATTCAGATGGATCAACGATGGTGGTGTTGGGTCGGGTCCAGCCTCAAGAGAACCTGACCCGGCCCGTCACTTAAGTGACGGGCGGGAGAAATAAAGGGGAGGGCACTCGATGGTGCCTCCCATTCTTTTCTTACGTCTCTCTCTCTTTTAGGGTTTTCTTTTGGGAAAAGGAAAAGAAAGGGGGAGCAATTCTTGTGGCTGCACAACAAGAGGAGAGAGGGAGAAGAGGAAATGATGGAAGGAGAAGAGGATGGCAAGGAAGAGAAGGTTGCGAGCACTTGGCTCCAGCAAGATTCGATTCCAAGGAGGAAGCCAGATACATCTCCTCCCAATCCATGATTTCTCCCAATCCATCGGTGATATTTCCCTTGTTTTCTCATATAGTTTTGATGAGATATTATTGTTTGAGGGTTGACTTTGTATAGCCCCTCGTGGGATAACTTATATCATTGATTATAGTGGATTGAGTTTGGGTCGTAGTACCCCGTGGTTTTTACCCTCATTATTTTGAGGGGTTTTCCACGTAAAAATCTTCTTGTGCAGTTTGTGATTGTGATTACTTTGCTTGGATTGCTTGGTAGTTGATTCGTTGCTCATTACATGATCAATTTGGGATATATTTTATTGTTGAATCAATTTTAGTAGATTTGTGTCCTATCCATTTTTTATCCCAACAAAGTGGTATCAGAGCCAACATGGTGGATAACAAAATTGATTTTGGTACTAGCCGTATGATTAGCCTAAATGGGACTAATTATAGTCTATGGAAAAATAAGATGAAAGATCTCTTATATGTGAAGGCTATGCACCTCCCTGTTTTTTCCAAAGAAAAGCCTACTTCTAAGTCTGATGAGGAATGAAAATTTGAACACAAACAAGTTTGTGGTTTCATTCGACAATTTGTGGATGAAAATATTTATAACCATATCCAAGATGAAAATCATTCATGTAGTTTGTGGGAAAAATTAGAAAATCTTTATGCCTCCAAGACAGGAAGTAGTAAATTATTTCTTCTAAAATGATTGATGAATTTGAGATTCAGGGAGGGCAGTTCAGTGTCAGATTTTCTAAATGATTTTCAGGGATCACCAGTCAGTTATCCAGTATGGGTGTTAAATTTGAAGATGAGATTTTGGGATTATTATTGCTTGCTACTTTGCCTGATTTGTGGGAGACATTTAGAGTCTCGCTTACTAATTCTGCAGCTAATGGGGTAGTTTCTTTAGAGACTGTTAAGTCAGGTATTCTCAATGAAGAAATGATAAGAAAATCCCAGGCTTGCTCTTCTTAGACAAAGGTTCTTTTCACAGAGAACAGGGGGAGGAGTAAATTCAAGAGTGACAGGGGCAGAGATAAAAGCAGAAGCAAGTCTAAATCGAGATATAAGAATTTGGAATGCCACCATTGTGGAAAGAAAGGACACATAAAGAAGTACTGCTTCCAACTGAAGAAGGAGAATAAAATTGGAGAGAAACAGGAGAAGAAAAATGACCGAGATGATAATGTCGCAGCTGCTGCACAACATGAAATGTTCATTGTTTGTAATGCTGTCATGGTTAATGTTGCGAGAGATGATACTTGTTGGCTTGTTGATAGTGGTTCAGCTTTTCTTGTTACGTCCCATAAGGATTTTTTCTCTTCATATATTTCTGGTGATTTTGGCACTTTGAGAATGGGTAATGGTTCTTTGTCTTATGTTGTAGGCAGAAGCGACGTCATTCTGAAGAATGCGAATGAAGCTCTATTGAAGCTGACAGACGTGAGCATGGAAGCTTACCAGAGGTTCCTTAATTATTGCTCGAGGCAAAAGATGTAGCAATAATCTTTATACTATGCAGGCATCGATTTCCAGAGACATGGTACATGTGACACAAGATGAGGAATCTATTGAGTTTTGGCATAGGAGGCTGAGACATATGAGTGACAAGGGACTGAAATTCTTGATCAAGAAGAATCTTCTAGAAGATGTAAAGAAGGATAAACTTGACAAATGCAGTCATTGTTTTGCAGGAAAGCAGACGCGGGTCTCTTTCAAGAGTCATCCACCTTCCAGAAAGTCAGTAGCACTTGAGTTGGTTCATACAGATGTATGCGGTCCAATGAAAGTAAATTTACATGGTGGTGCACTTTATTTCGTTACATTTATTGATGATTTTTCCAGGAAAGTTTGGGTCTATTCTTTAAAGAGGAAAGACCAAGTCCTTGGTGTTTTTAAGGACTTTTATGCACTGGTTGAAAGGCAGTCAGAAAAGAAGCTGAAGTGTGTTCGCAGCGATAATGGGAGAGAGTATATTGGTTTATTTGATGAGTATTGCAGATCTCATGACATCAGGTACCAGAAGACTCTACCTAAGACGCCACCTAAGTCTCCTCAGTTGAATGGTGTGGCAGAAAGAATGAACAGGGCACTCATGGAGAGGGTTAAATGTCTTCTATCTGAAGCTAAATTATCTGATTCTTTTTGGTATGAAGCTTTGCATACTGCTGCTTATGTGATTAACTTGTCTCCACATGTTCCTTTGGATGATGATGTTCCTAACAGAGTTTGGTATGGAAAGGATGTATCCTGTGAGCACTTACGTGTATTTGGATGAAAGGCATTTGTGCATATACCAAAGGATGAGAGATCGAAGTTAGAATAAAAAAGCAGGCAGTGCGTGTTTTTGGGTTATGGCCATGATGAATTTGGTTACATATTGTATGATCCAGTTGGGAAGAACCTTGTCAGAAGCAGGGATATGGTATTTGCTGAAGATCAGGATATTGAGGATATTCATAAAACAGTAAATGATTCTTCTCATAGCAGCTATCAGCCAGTTGATGTGGAGCCTATTCCCTTGCAGAACGCTCCAAAAGTAGTACCAGATGAGGCTATTGGGCAGATGCATGATAGAGAAGAACAAATAGACATGTCATATATTCCTAATTCAGATGACGAAGGTGACAATCATAATTTGGAGGGTTCTTCCTCAGATATAGATCGGCAGTGGAGATCCACGAGGGAGCGGCGTTCCTCAACTAGATATCCCGCACATGACTATATTTTGTTGACGGACAGTGGTGAGCCTAAATGCTATGAAGAAGCTATGCATGATGTGCACAAGGAAAAGTGGATGGAAGCCATGAAAGATGAGATGCAGTCACTTTACGACAACCACACCTTCAATCTTGTGGAAATGCCCCAAGGCAAAAGGACATTTTGAAACAAATGCGTTTTTAGAGTGAAGCATGATGAAAACTCTCTAAACCCAAGATACAAAGCTAGGTTGGTTGTGAAGGGGTTCAATCAGAGGAAAGGAGTTGACTTTGACGAGATATTCACACCGGTGGTCAAGATGTCGTATATCAGAATTGTTCTTAGTTTGGCAGTCAGTCTTGATTTGGAGATCGAGCAGATGGATGTGAAGATAGTTTTTTTTCATGGTGATCTTGATGAAGAAATTTACATGATGCAACCCGAAGGTTTTCTTGTGAAAGGTAAAGAAAACCATGTTTGCAGATTAAAGAAAACTTGTATGGTCTGAAGCAGACACCTAGGCAGTGGTACAAGAAGTTCGAGTCATTTATGGGAGAGTATGACTATACCGAGACTACTTTATATCACTGCGTCTTCGTGAAGAAATTCTCAGGTGATGATTTTATCATTTTGTTGATTTATGTTGATGACATGCTTATCGTTGGCAACAATATATCGAGAATTTCAAGCTTGAAAAAGGAGTTGAGCAAGCCTTTTGCTATGAAAGACTTGGGACTGCTAGTCAGATTTTGGGTATGAAGACCACGCAAGATAGGAAGTCGAAGAAGCTATGGCTATCTCAGGAGAAGTACATTGAGAAGGTACTTCAAAGATTTCACATGGACAAGGCAAAACCTGTTAGCACCCCTTTTGCACCGCATTTCAAGTTGAGCACCAAGAAGAGTCCAATGACAGATTCATAAAAGGAAGATATGGAGAAGATTCCATATGCCTCAGCCACAAGTAGTCTGATGTATGCTATGGTATGTACTAGACCTGATATTGCTCATTCAGTTGAAGTTGTTAGTCGGTTTGTCTCAAATCCTGGAAAGAAACACTGGAAAGCAGTTAAGTAAATTTTGAGATATCTTCGTGGGACTAGCAGTTTTTCACTTTGTTTTGGGGCAGGAAAATCTATTCTTGTTGGCTATACAGATTCAGACATGGCACGAGACAGTGATGGGAGAAGATCTATATCCATATATTTATTGACATATGTAGGTGGTGCAGTTTCTTGGCAATCCAGACTTCAAAAATGTGTAGCATTATCTACTACTGAAGCAGAGTTTATTGCAGCTATAGAGGCGAGCAAAGAGCTCCTATGGATGAAGAAGTTCATGCAGGAACTTTAGTTCAGTTAAGACGAGTATGAGTTTTACTGTGACAGTCAGAGTGTTATTTACCTTGGAAAGAATTCTACCTTTTATGCAAGGTCAAAGCATATAGATGTGAGGTATCATAGGATACGTGATGTTCTAGAGTCGAGATCCATATAGATAATAATCCTACAGATATAATGACAAAATTTCTACCTAAAGAGAAGCATGATATGTGTAGAGACTTAGTTGGGATGACTGCCTTTAAGGCAGCATATTAATTTTGTTCATTTTGCAGGTATGTTTCCTCTCTTGAAGTTGGAGGGGGAGTTTGTTGGGTTGGGTCCAGCCTCAAGAGAAGACCTGACCCGGCCCGTCACTTAAGTGACGGGCGGGAGAAATAAAGGGGAGGGCACCCGATGGTGCCCCCCATTCTTTTCTTAGGTCTCTCTCTCTTTTAGGGTTTTCTTTTGGAAAAAGGAAAAGAAAGGGGGAGCAATTCATGTGGCTACACAACAAGAGAGAAGGAGAAGAGGAAAGGAGAGAATGAGAAGAGGAAGGCAAGGAAGAGAAGGTTGCGAGCACTTGGCTCGAGCAAAATTCGATTCCAAGAAGGAAGCCAGGCGCATCTCCTCCCAATCCATCGGTGATATTTCCCTTCTTTTCTCATATAGTTTTGATGAGATATTATTGTTTGAGGGTTGGCTTTGTATAGCCCATCGTGGGATAAGTTATATCATTGATTATAGTGGATTGAGTTTTGGTCGTAGTACCCCGTGGTTTTTACCCTCATTGTTTTTGAGGGGTTTTCCACGTAAAAATCTTCTTGTGCAGTTTGTGATTGTGATTACTTTGCTTGGATTGCTTGGTAGTTGATTCGTTGCTCATTACATGATCGATTTGGGATATATTTTGTTGTTGAATCAATTTTAGTAGATTCGTGTCCTATCCGTTTTTTATCCCAACAAGTGGGAGTTTCGGTATGCTACCAACATCGCGACATCTGCTTAAGTCGAGGCTCTCAAGTAGAGGGAAGGTGTCCAAGCCTGAGTGCAAGCCGCGGCATGCATAACTGTAGCTCACAAAATGCGGGCTGAAGTCCACGTGAGTTAACGAAGAGAGATGACTGAAGTCAGCCCCACCTGCCCACTCGAACTGCTGGCCGATGGAAGAGAAACTCCATCTCTCCAGTGAGCGGAGATGGAAGAAACTTGAAGGAAGCGCTTTCAAGAGATCAGTACCTCCCATGCTTAGCCTTTTCAGTTTCAATATACCTCCGAAGAAATCAGGGATGTCTCTGATGCCTTTGCAGCCCTCAATTGATAAGTCCTCAAGGTTTTCCAGCGATCTGATGGAAGCTGGCAAAGCAACGAGTGATCTGCATCCTTCAATTTTCAGTTTCCGGAGCCGATGGATTCCGGAATACTTGGTATCTCCCCTTGACTTATTTGGAACTCCGTTAAGGATTTCACCCTTCCGATCAGTTTCGGGAGTTGCTTCAGCGACCGGCACCGGCATAAAGATAGCAACTTCAGATTCACCATGAGCGTCACAGATTCAGGCAAACCTGTTAGATTGGTAGCGTTGAGGATGAGGTTCTTCAATGATGTCAAATTTCCCAAATTCTCTGGCAAGGTTGAAACATTGGAGTATCCGTGAAGGTCCAGCGTCTCCAAGCAACTGAAGCGAGAGATGGTATCAGGTATTTGCTCCAGAGAAGAGCACTCTCTCAGGTTCAAGCGAACCAGGCTACGGAGGTGGCCGATGGATTCATCGACTCGTCTCAAACTGGTGCATCCATCAAATATCAACTTGGCTACGTTCGGTATCCACCTAAAATCTGGAGTTCCCCTAAGGTTCTTGCACCGCCCAAGATCGAGGACATTCAATTGGCCAAATGACCATGCCTGAAACAACTATGAGACTCGCGTATCAGCAAAATGAAAATGATGCAGGTCTGAATACTGCAATGTCCTAGACCTAAACTGAACATCAAGCATGAATTCACTTGTGGCCAGCCTTAACCTCAGTACGACAGGAATGCAGGAGTACTTTTCATGTTTTGTTTGGAAATTTTCAAGAGCCCTTAAGCTCATTTGGATCAAGCTTCAAAAGAAAAAAGGCAAGTTATAGTAAGAAAACAATCTCTAGGTATGCATTGTATTGAGGAAGACGAAATTTCTCTCTACTTGGAGGTAAAATAACATTTTTGTCACCAACAAATAAGGCTCAAAATAAAATATTTAATACCCGAAAGGGAGGTAGGTCAAAAAAAAAAATCAAAGCCTTTGTAGCCGAAAATTTTCAACTCATTTTACCCAAATAAATATTTTTAAGTGCATTTGAAAATGTTCTCTTACTTCAAAGATAAATGCACAGAGGCATTTAATTTTGGTATACATCCAAACACGTTTTTTTCAGAGAAACATCCAAACGCATCCGTAACTGCTGACAATAATAAAACATTCCCTCAAGTTTTCCATTTTATGAAGGCTGCACTCGTCCATCAGTAAAGAAATGGCATCAAACTTTCTGCATTATTAACTAAAAGAAAAGAAAAGAAAGAACAATATGGAGCTGATACTTGTTTTTCCTGTAGCACGTTTAACGTTTCCTCATTTTCCCATTACCTGCTCGGCACTGAGCTTTGCTGCCGAACAATCTGTCTTCCCATGTCTCGAATTTGATCATGCATTTCAAACTCCCCCGTCTTATCACTTATTCTGATGAGAGATTTACGCTCTAAGATTCGAATTGCAGGAATTGGAGAGTTTAGAACCTTTCCACATGGAAACCGCATTCTTTCTGTCCTTCCCAATGAAAAAACATGCTATATCCAAGAATATGCACTTTTTTTCCTCATCAAGTCCGTCGTAGCTAATTCTCAATCTCTCATGAACTTCTTTATCTTGGACTCTTTTCAGCTTTTCCAACATCGAGTTCCATTCGTCAAAACTTTCGATATCATAGAAGAGCGACCCAAATACTTTAAGGCATAAAGGTAAACCACCAGCAACAGACACAACTTTCTCCGACAATTCGCCGTATTCCGGCCTTGGCTCAGGCTGCCCAAACGCATGCCAACTGAAAAGTTGAAGCGATTGGGCACAATCCAATTCTGCAAGCTTGTACATGACATGCAGCCACGAACTTAGCACCTTTTCATCTCTAGTGGTGATGATGATTCTGCTTTTACCCCCAAACCAATCTCGACTACCAGCCAATTCGTCAAGTCGATCATTATGATCAACGTCGTCGAGAACAATGAGAACTTTCTTACCACCAATTCGCCATCTGATTTGGCTGATGCCTTCGTCCTAGTTGCTTCTACGTGTTTTATTGTCCCTGAAAATGTCAGGGAGCAGCTGTTCTTGCAAGGTGACAACGCCAATGGCATGTGGTGATACTTCTCGGACGTTTGCAAGAAAGCTGCGGGCTTCGAAACTGGAATGTAATCTGTTATAGACTGCTTTGGCAAGGGTGGTCTTCCCGATCCCGCCCATCCCGCAGATGCCGACCATCTACAGAGTCTCATATACTTGATTTAATAGGAATTATCTAGCAATCGATTTCAAAAAGATTCGACTTTTAAGATTAAATTGCAAATATACAAGGCAATTGTATTTTTAAGAGTTCAAAATACTTATCCCAAACAAGAGTTTCCTTTTAAGGAATCTCATTTGTTTCCTTCTTTCTCTTTTTCTTTCCCACTCTCACCCTTTGAAGCATATTTCAAACTCTTGAAAAAACAATTTGGTTTCTACATTTACAACTTAATTTTTACCATCTGATCAACTTGGATTTTGGAATTGGTAGCTCTATGATTCCCATCAAAATCTATTATACGAGTTTGACAACTACTTGTTTTCATCCAAACACACACGCATATGTATAACATCATAAACTTACATTTTTTTTCTTTTATATTTTAGAGTTTAAACAATTGGACGTCATTCTGCAATTGGATTTATAGAAAACGGCTTTAATATAACGAATATGGCCTTAGAACCTACAAACTTTTACCTCCGTAGGCCTAGGAAGATTGTATCTTTGAACCCCTCACCAGCCGTCTATCAACACACTCAGCACACATAAACTTTCATTGATTCTCACGCTTGAACGACTGCTACTGAAGAGGAGAATGGGAGAGTCCCTTACTCTCTAGAGCATCTACCATGGAAAAACGTGGAAGGTTCTTGAATACCTTATAGCTTGTTTCTATATATGTGCTTAGCAAATATTCTTTAATCATGTTTTTTATTTGGCTAATTACACGGTTTCCTGGAGGAATCTATATCAATTGGAATTTTAATGAATCATGATGATCTCAAACAGAACTGTTCTAGTACATAATATGTTTCTTTGCATGGTAAATAGCCAAAACACACGTTGAAACTAGAGAAGCATTCTTTTCAGAGTCAAAGAAAGATTGAAACTTTACTAGTGCTTGTACCATTAACTAGACCCGATTCAACATGTACCCAGTTGCCTTTCTGCATACCCCTGTACCCATGTTACTGAAGGGGCGTTTGGTAACAAGAACACTGCATTTTTTGGAACAAGTAAAATGTGAAATATCATCTTCTAAATCTCTTTCCAGATCCAATCCATTTGCGACGATACTTTAGCCTTCGACGCCAAGACTTATCACACGAGAAAAGAGATAACTGCTGATATTTCATTACTCATTGACAATGAAAGATAAATGTTTATTTCTTGTTTTCCTTTTTATATTCATAATACTGACATTCTGGGTCACTAGCCAATTACCCCAACTCGTCTCCATAGTATGGGTATTGATAAATTCATCTCTGCTTTTTAATTAAGAATTGCAATGAGTTCTTGATGATAATAGTCAGTGAATGAAAATTTTGATTCTCTAGAGTCAACCAGCCATCTAACCAAGGCCATTCACCTGAAGTACATAGATGGTCGAGAAAAAAAAAACAAGGACAAAAAAGATATAAACTAATACTAAATGATGATAGTCATCACCTTTTTCTCCTTGTTGTTTTCTGAGATTGGATGACCATGGTTAGATGGCTCAGTGACTATGAAAAGTTAGAGTCACCCAGCCATGTAATATGCACCGTCTAATATGATGGATGGTTAAGAAAAAAGAAGAAAAAAGTGATAGGCATTTTTGTCATTTAAAATTAGTCTATACGTTATTTTCTGCTATCTAACGAAGGTCATCCATCTAAAGCAGACATATGGTTGAGCGAAAAACAAAGAAAATAATGTGTAAACTAATATTAAATGACGAAAATGTCCATCACCTTCTTCCTCTTCTTTTTTCTTAACCATTCATCATGTTAGACGGTACAAATTATGTGGCTGGGTGACTCTATCTAAAAAGCTAGTCATTATATATATATATATATATATATATATATATATATATATATATATATATATATATATATATATATATATATATATATATATATATATATATATATATATAGAGAGAGAGAGAGAGAGAGAGCCGATAAATAAAAATATATAAGAAAATTTAGGGACAAGAAGTCCCCTAAATACAAAAACAAATCACATAAACAAAATATAAAAAGGGAATATATAAGTTAGTAGCACAATAAAACATAATAAGAGAGGTGGAGAGAGAGTGGACAGATGAAACAACAGAGTCACCCAGCAATAGATGAAGAAGGACGGTGCCGTAGCCGAATAGCAAAGTGAACATCTCCCTGCACAAAGCATGCCACAGATTCCGACGATGAGAAAGTGTCCCTGAAGACCCTGTTTTTTGGGTTCCTTCTAAAGAGAGAGAGAGAGAGAAACAAAGACTATGTTAGTCTTAAATGTGAGTCAGCTATGACACTGCAGGGTCACCGTTTAAGTGTCTCATTCATTTTTCTTACCACGGAAGGGGCCATATGAATTGGAAGTTAAGCTGCCATTGTCATGGTTCTGGTATTATCGGTTTCGTCTTTGGGAACGCACGATGTCGCTTTCGTTTAACAGGTCAAAGAGCGCAACTTCTCGACCAAGAAAAGCACAGACGACAATGCTTGTATTCAACGTGTTAGTGCACGAAAGCCAACTGTTTACCAAACGAATCTCACAAGGGATGCCTGGGTTTGGCAAATGAAACCCATTTTTTTTAGTTTACCTTCATTTGTTTAATCTCAAAATGTCACCTCTTCCCTCTCTGCTTTGAATAAGCAAACAATAAATAATCTACATAAACGACATTCTGCATGACTACCATGTGCTATATATAGTCAATCGATCAATTGTAGGATTCATCTCTCTTAATTCCTCTAACTTAAATCTTGGTTCTCCTTACATCGTTCTGCGTCATCTCTCTCCTAAAGGTAAGTAATTCAATTACCTTTTGTGATATATAATGATACTTTACATGTAATTCGTTTTATTGAGTTAAACTTAGAACACGTTGATTACTTTGGGTGGTCAAAGGAGTTTCCTTAGTTACTAATTAAACTGAACCTTAGTCTTTTGATCTTGGAGAATCCGGCAAAAGATTTGTGGTGAATTATCACGAGTCAGGACCTTATAACAGTATCGACGTCGCCGGATTGTATACTCCGACGCTGAAATGATAGGCCGGGTAACTTGCAAAAATAGGAATAAGTTCAAGAGATTTCATGAACCTGAATCGCATGTTCAAGGACAAGGTTTTAAATCCTGTAAGGAAAACGAGATTTAATAGTTAGTTGGATTCTCCGTGGCATACGATTGGTATCTGATTCTGATGGATATCTGAATCTAGCAACCAGTAAAGATTTGGGTCTTGTAGTTCATTTTGCTGTGAATCTGTACATCTAATAATTAATTGGATTCTATGCCCACTCGTGTCTGCTTCCGATGGATATCTGAATCCAATAATCAGTAAAGATTTGGATCTGGTATTTCACTTTGCTGTGAGTCCAAATTGAGTTTAATTACAAGTGTCTTATCAATTTGAGTTTGATCCCTTTGGGTTTTTTGGCAATTGGAACAGTAACATACCATACTATGTATATGCTCCATAGTACACCAAACATTGACTTGGATCTCCTGGCTCCGGAACTGATTCCCATCTCCTAAACGTCTTCCCCTTGGAGAACTCTTTGTCTTAGATTATTTCATTGGATTTCGTCAGATTTATGAATTCATATGGCTGATTTACTACTAAATCATACTTTTGTCAAAAAAGTCCAAGATAATTTACTGCAATCCATTTTTAGGATACTTGACAGAAATCCTGTAAGCAGCTCAAAGTTTGAGTAATTTAAACGAAATTTTCCTAAATGAAACAAATCCATTCATTTGACTAATTGTGGTTGAAATTAGCTTTGGTTTTCCAAAATTAGCGAAAGATATATCAAACAAAAAAAGAAAAATAAGAGAAGTTCAAATATTTGACAACAAATTGGGGAAATGGAGTAACAATGAGGTTTCATCAGTCTTAAGAGAAAAAAAAAAAACATAAGGCGTTCAGCAATAACAAAATACAAGATAATTTAAAACTCTAAAAGTATAATTAAGTAATGGCATGACACGAATCGATGCTAAAACCATATTATTTTCCATAAATTTAATCAAATAGGTCGACTCTGGCTTGATTCCAATTGATTTTAGCAACATTGGTGCGAAGCAATATAACTTGCCAAAGGGGTACCCATTTCTCACTATTATTATTACTATTGTTATTATCTTATTATTATTACCATGACCTGTTAATTTCAAATAAAATAATTTTTACTATTGTGAACAAGTCTATTTTAATCTCTTAAATTGTAACGCACGTCAGTTTGTCAATCGAATGCCTTGACCAAAAATGTAGAAACACCAAACATGCTTGCCACTCCCCATACCTTTTCTCCAACTCATTCTTAGCCATCTTAATTTACAGATTATGCAAAATTCATCGTTAACCATCTTAGTTTACAAAAAAAAAAAAATTCCTTCCTTTCTTCATGTGAGGGGAAACCTCTTGAACAAGGGTTGTAACCCTTTCCTTTCTCCTGCCCCTCATTCAAGGCTGTTTGATATACTCGTCAACTAACGTGTAGTATTATCATTGTTGTCAAGATGTTCGATTGAGATAGAAACATAATAAGAGTGGAATAACGTGGTTCAGCTATTAGATGCCTACATCCATGAACTGAGTGATCTATTTCACTTAATTCTCATCAGCCGAATTACAATATATTCTCTTTTATATATAGCAAAGGCTAGAACCGTTAAGCCAAATAAGAGTATAAGAGCACAGCAGCTGCCTAGAATATTAGCGGCCCATCAATCTGACCAACTACGTCAAGTTCTTCGGGCAAAAAATATCACTAGGACAAAAAAAACATCATTGCTCTCAAACCAACTATCTATCTGATGAAACGCTTAGCGAGAAAAGCAAGGACTTCCATTCCTCACCTGTACATCGTTTTTTCTCTGCCAATGTGCACGTCTTTTTACTTGAAATCGGGTGAAGAATGTGGATGGAGGAAAGACCTGACTTTCTTCATTGATGGTGTTTTTTCAAGGTTGAGATAAGTTATTAACTCATGCACATATCTCTCCTTTGCAGATCTATTGACACATCCCATTCTGTCTCAGACATGAGCACATTTACCGGCATGTTACGCCATTTTAGCCTAAAGAACAGGAAAAAGGATTCAAAAAATCGTGACACCAATAACGAAGAATCACAGGACAGTGAGCTTGGCCTCAACGCAAAATTGATTCTATGCTTCTTAAACCCGGCAATTCAAAAGATTGGAGTCTGGGGCATGGCTGGAACAGGCAAAACCTTGAATGTCACGACGGCACTGGGAACTTTAAATGAATTGAAAAATAAAATATTTGATTTTATCCTCTTCTTCACCGTCAAAGACGGCTTGAGAACTCTGAGAAATGATTTGATGAGGGAACTAGGCGTTATTAAGGTTGATAGTGAAGATGATGACATGAAAGCTGCGGCCTTGTTGTACAGGAGGCTGAGAGGGAAGAAGTTCCTTCTCGTCTTAGATGACTTGTGGGAAACAATCAGTTTAGAAGAGCTGGGAGTTCCTGAAACCACCGAAGAAAATGGCTGCAAGCTCTTGGTGATCACTCGAAACCGCAAACTGTGTGACCGTATGGGCACTCAGGTTGATATCAGGGTGCCTGGTTTTACTGAGGAAGATGCATGGACCTACATCTGTGAAGCAGCCGGCGACGTCGTGAAGCAGCCATCAATCGAGCCCATAGCTAAACGAGTTGCAAAAGAATGTGATTGCATGCCTCTTGCACTTAAAGCGACAATGTAGGCTATGGCGGGCAGAAGCGATGAGGTTTCTTGGCTGAGAATGTTGGGTGATTGGATGCACTTCAGGCCTTCAAGGCGAATCTTCGAAAAGTTGTTCCTGCGTTTGAAGTTGAGTTACGATCACTTGGAAAGTGAACTCCTAAGAAAATGCTTCTTAGCTTGTTCTTTCTATGCAGAAAAACAGGAGGTCAATGTGATAGAACTGATACACTGGTGGATTTATGAAGGCTACATTGACCTTACAGAGGAAATGGCATTGTTGGAGGCTTATGAGAAGGGGGCTCATCTGATAGCAGATCTAAGAGATGCAAGTATGATCCAAGTTCGTGATGGAGGCCTTATTAAATTCAATGATGTGATGAGGGACCTAGCTCTAATTATCAAATCCAAAGAGTTCATAAAGAAGATCGATCAAAAGCTACTCGAAGCACCAGACAGAGAAGCATGGGAAGAAGCAGAGATGATATCACTAAAAGAAAACCAAATAACAAGCCTTGAGCAGAACCCAAACTGTCCCAATCTCACTTGCCTGCACCTCTGTAGCAACCATCAGCTGAGAAAGATCTCCCCAGAGTTTTTTGAGCAAATGCCGGAACTTCGCTTTCTAGATTTGTCATGGACAGGAATTGATTCTCTGCCAAGATCAATCTCTCATCTTGTGAAGCTTCGGTTGCTTGATTTGGACTTCTGCAGGTCCTTGAGAAACATAACAGGTGTAGGGGCTCTCAAGCAACTGATCACTCTTGATCTCTCAGCCACCCCAATAGAAGAGCTACCAGTGGAAATTGGTGAACTGACTCAGCTGAGGCGCCTGCACATGTTTGCCACTGTGCATCTCAAGAGAGTTGCTAGTGGGATCTTGCCCAGACTCTGTTTTCTGGAAATCCTCAAGATGGGAGGCAGTTCCTATGCTTGGCAAAGCGAGGGCCTGGTCGGTGAAGCCAGCTTGCAGGAGCTGTTGGGCTTGAGACGCTTAGATGATTTAGCACTTGTAGTGAGAAGTGTTACTGATTTTGAATTCTTTGACCAAAGTACATCTCTACAGTCATGGAAAGATGACGTTACCATAGAGTGCAGAATCTTAGAGACGTCGACGACTATGAAGTTTGAAGGCAAATTCAACAAGTGGGAGAGCGAATTTGAGGAAGAAGACATGGTTGCCAAGATCCTAGCCGCTGCATCATCGATGGTGGATAAGTATGAAGGGTTCTTTGACAAAGCTTAATTTGGTCGAATTGACTTGGTGTTTAAAATGGGTAGTGGATTCAGAGCTTTTTCAAGGGGCTGGGAGTGAAGCTCCGGATTGCTACTGCTGAGTGGCTTTTGAGATTGAAGAACTTCTTGTTTGTGGATTGATATGTTGTTTGGCTTTCTTTTGTATGAAACTGCAGGAATGGTCTGTTTGATTTCGAATTGCAAAACGTTTGCAATGTCGTGCATAAATTAATTTGTTGAAGATTTGTATAAAGACCTTGTGTAAAAGAAAAGTTGATTTGACTAGAGCTTGCTAAGAGAAAAGAATCCATGTTGGGATCTGGTATTCAGTTCCACGTTTGACTATGAATCCAATCTCAATCCTACGCAGAACCAAAATCGAAGTACAAGAAAATGATAGATTTTAAACTAGCTTGACAAGTTTGGATTTAGTTTCAGAAAATCAATTTGGAGTCGAACACTCGATCCACATCAAAATAGGTTTGATTCGGTTAACTTGAACTAGGTAATAGCCATATCCAAATAAAAAGTAATTTATTCTACCCCATTCATTTTAATTGTTGCTAGTCGTTGATACTCGAAAAATGATCGACGATGTACCATATCATGTAATCTTGCACGTTGTCACAGAATCACATATAATTTGAATTCAAATCCAGAGCTTTCTTGAGACAGTCCTGCATCTCCACTCAACATCTGAATCTCCCATCTGGACTTCGGATGCACTTCTTTTAGGAAGCACAGTTATTTTTCATTATCTTCGATCTGTCTAAAGCTGCACCTTTGGCGCCGGTGAGAAACCAAGTATCTGCAGGGAACAGAGTGCCAAGCAAACGTTTAACATCTAAATGTGTAAGAAAGAAACAAGAGACAAGTTTTTATGTGGTTCAGTGAAGCACACCTACGTCCACGAGAGAGACTCTTCCACCGTGTGTGGTGGAGAGGTTCATTCTACTATTTATAATGTTACACTTGAGACTTCTCCTTGATTTCAGGAGAGATTATAGTCCTACCATGATTGCTCTTGCGAGCTGTACATATACGTTTCATGTTGCTAATGTCTTGGGATTGACTTTCCCTGTTGAGTCGTTGCATTCTTGGATCCTTATTTGTAACTGTGGCCTGATTCCCTTCATCGTCATCTTCTTTAGTAACTGCCGTAATCTGCAATCTGGCTGATTTATCATTTTGTGTAATGGTGGCCTGATTTCCTTCATCGTTGCTCTGTTCTTTAGTAACTGACGTAATCGGCAGCCTGGTTGATTTGTGATTTTGTGTAACTGGCACAACAATCTTCATTCTAGTCGTTTGATGATATTGATTATATTCCTTTACCGTTTCATCCCCCCTCAAATTGGGCGGGCCGTTAGCCAGACCCAGTTTGTCTCAAAGTGAATTAAAGTGGTTGCTAGACAATGCCTTGGTGAATATATCAGCAAGTTGTTGAGAGGATGGCACAAATTGCGTGGTAAGTTGTCCAAGCGTGATCTTTTCACGAAGGAAATGATAATCCAACTCAACATGTTTCATTCGAGAGTGAAAAACTGGTTTGATAGAAACCTGTAGGGCAGACATATTGTCACAATATAAGATTGGAGTGCAGGCTAGATATATTCCAAGATCTTTCAATATATATTGAATCCATGTAAGTTTGGTGGCGGCAGAGGCCATAGATCTATATTCTGCTTCTGTCATAGATCGAGCGACAGTAGGTTGTTTCTTAGCTGCCCAAGATATACAATTTGTGCCAATGAAAGTGCAATATCTAGCAGTTGAGCATCGAGTGTCCTTGCATCCTGCCCAGTCTCAATCAGAGAAGGCATGAAGTTGAAAATCAGTCAGAGGGGAGAGAGTACAACCATCAGAAATAGTTTCGTGAATGTAGCAGAGTATAAGTTTAACAAGCTGAAAATGACTATTCTTTGGTGTCTGCATATACCGACTGACATAATTAACACTGACTGATATATCGGGCCTGGTAAACATCAAATATTGTAGCCCCCCAACCAAACTGTGAAACAGTGTTGGATCTGAAAAAGGTCCATCATGAAGAGGTGATTGATAATGTTGAACTAAAGGGGTGATGACTGGTTTACAGCCAAGAAATTTTGCACGTTCGAGAAGACTAAAGGCGTAACGCCGTTGATTTAAGAAACAGTCCAGATTTAGTCTTAATAACTTCCACACCTAAGAAGTGATGAAGATATCCAAGATCTTTCATGGCGAACTCGATACTCAACTCTTTAATAATTTGTTGAAGAAGGATACTATTGCTTCCTGTTAATATGGTGTCGTCAACATAAAGAAGGAGAAAGATAGTACCTTGAGCTTCTTGATAAACAAACAATGAAGAGTCTGAGATGCTGGCGTAAAAGCCTTTGGTTAACAAGGAGCCAAACCGATTGTACCAAACTCGAGGTGCCTGGGGAACTCCATATAAAGCTCGGTGAAGTCGGCAGACATGTGTGGGTTTGGAAGGATCAATGAATCCTCGTGGCTGTTCAATGAATACAGTTTGATCCAAGTTGCTATGGAGAAACACATTTTTGACATCGAGCTGCTTAATGTCCCAATTGTTGGTCAAGGCAATAGTAAGAACAATGCAAATTGTAGTCGGTTTGATAACAGGAGAGAAAGTTTCCATAAAGTCAACACCAGGAATTTGGTTGAACTCGCTAGCTACCAGCCGTGCCTTCAAGCATTCCAAAGTGCCATCACTTTTTAATTTGGTTTTAAAAACCCAATACCACATTCATGTTTGGTTGTCGAGGAACTAGAGTCCAAGTTTGACAATAGTGAAGTGCGTGTAATTCCCCTTTCATCGCCGCGACCCAGCCATCATGCATGAGAGCATCTTTCACCGTTTTGGGCTCTAGATGAATACTCATAGTGAGCAAGTAGCAAGGATTAGGCTTAACGACACCAACCTTTGCTCGAGTAATCATGACATGAGAGTTTGAGGATGGAGGCGGAACTTGAGTGGCTGCGGCATGGAGATCGAGAGATGGTTCAGCTTGAGGTGGAAGCTCGTCACTAGAAGATGGTGAGGCTGCTGCAATAGGGGATAGCACAACTTGTTGAATCAGTGAGTTTTCATGAGGAGAAGATACAGCAGGTGTAGCTAGTAACATTTCTGGAGTTGGGAGCTCTTCATGATGCATACAAGTGGAGGAGCCAACAACAAGCTGTCTATCCACATTCTGAGTATTATTAGGGGGCTCGGTCTAATCCCTGAATGTTGTAGGTTGCAGTTGATATTCAACTTTGGAAAATAATATGCCAGGCTTGTGATACGGAAAGTTAGCTTCATCAAAAACCACATGCCGTGAAGTATATATACAACCAGTAGGAGGATATAATCTGCGATAGCCTTTGTGAATGGAACTATATCCCAAGAATACACAAAGTAACGGTCTTGGTTCAAATTTATGCTTGGCATAATCTTTCAAGTAAGGAAAGCAACGACTTCCAAAAATACCAAGGCATGTATAATATGATTTCTTTCCAAAAACACATTCAAATGGTGATTTCATTTGCAAGGTGGGTATAGGCAACCGATTGATTAACCATGCATCAGTCAAGAAAGCATCGACCCAATATTTCATGGGTATATGAGCATGGAAGAGCATGGTGAGACCCAACTCAACTATTGATCGATGACGCCGTTCAGCCAGTCCGTTTTGCGGTGGCGTTTTGGGGCATGACTTAATATGTCAGATGCCATGATTTCTCAAATAATTTTCTAGGATCCGACTATTAAATTCACCTCCTTCATTGGTTTGAAAATTTTTTAATTTTGTTTCGAATTGACGTTCAACTAGTTTGTGGAAATCCATAAACACTTGACAAAGTTCAGATTTGTGTCGAAGAGGATATAACCAAACAAATCTTGTAGCTTCATCAACAAATATAGCATAAAACTGAAATTTTTTTGTAGACGTGATAGGGGCTGGTTCCCATAAGTCACAATGAACACATTCAAGGAAGATTTGAGAATGCTCTTCTATAGGAAGAAATGGAAGCCGACACATTTTGGCAAGCTGACAACTAGAACAAACTGACATTCTTGATTGAGGTCCACTCACCTCAATATTATTTTTGCTAACAAGAAAATCAACTATCCGATGATGAGGATGGCCCAAACGTTGATGCCACGTTTCTTTATTGATTGACTGAAACCTGTTGGAAAAGAAGACTGCATGTTGTCGATCCTTGGAGTTTTCTTGAAATGCATAAAGATCTCTGGTTCTACTGCCCAACGCTATTAGACGATTGTCCCTCTTGTCCTTAACAGAAAAACCATCAGTAGATAATTGAAAAACATATGGATATTCAGACGTTAACTGGCTGATAGAGACTAAATTTTTCTTAATTTGAGGCACAACTAGAACATTATTGAGCGGCACGCATTTTTTTCCCGTTTTGAATATCAGCATTTCCAATATGAGTGATACTTAATTTTTCACCATTTCCCACCATAATTTGATCGTTACCATGATATTCAGTATAGTTTGTAAGTTTATCTGGATTAGACATTATATGTGTGGACGCCCCCGTATCAGGAAACCATTTGCCATCATGTCCGTCAGCTGTCTTCATTGCTGCCAAAGCGTAGGGTACTTCCTACACTTGGAAAGCGTGATTGAATCAATGCCAACAATTAGCAGCATTGTGATTCATTTTGTGGCAGATTTGACATTGAACACCTTTGTTCTTGTTTTGGTTCTCTCCGCGTCCACCATTCTTGTCTTGATTGAATTGAAATTGTCTTCCTCCTTGGGCCGACTGAAAATGTCCTCCTCCTTGGGTCGACTGAAAAGCTCCTCCGGCCTCCTTGGGCCGCTTGTGTGAATTCTCGCCCCTTTGAGTTAAAGAACTAATTTCTATTTGATTTAAACTTGGAATTTGAATATTTCTCTCTGTAAAGTGCAACCTGCTGACTAGTATCCTCATGATACATACTCCGCATAGTTTCATGACTCTGGAGTAAAGCTACCACATCTATGTAGGATGGTGTTGGGGGTTTCATCATGGTGGTGGTAAAGGAATCATATTCGTGTTCCAATCCACGAGCCAAAAAACTTTGGAATGGTCTTCTATAGGCTTGCCTATAGCCGCAAGCTCGTCACATATCTTCTTGAACTCACAAATAAAATCAGCAATAGACAGATTTCTTTTCTTACAAGTCTCAAGCTTTTGCATAACCAAGTGTTCCCTCTCTTGACATTTATGAGAGAAATGTGTCATAAGTGTATGTCATACCTCTTTAGATGTTTGAAGTCCAATGACGGTACCCATGACTTCTTCTGCAAGAGTGCCGGTGATCCATCCACGCAATAGTCGATCTGATTTTCGCCATGCTTGATAGATTGGATTCACTCGTTCCTCCACCGTACCGTCTTCTTTGGTGTGATGGACTGTAGGTTCGGGCGCAGCTGTCTCTCCTTCAATGAACTCAATCATATCTTGGCTCTCAATGACTCGAAGGAGTTGGGTTTTCCATATCAAAAAATTGGTCTGGTTCAACTTAATGGTAAGAAAGTTTGCGACTTTAAGTTGTAAGGGTATGGGTAAGGAGAAGAGACGGTGGAAGCCATTGAAGGTATACTAAAAAAAAAACTCACGGTGCAAGACCCTAATGCTCTGATACCATGTGAAAGAAAGAAACAAGAGACAAGTTTTTACGTGGTTCGGTGAAGCACACCTACGTCCATGAGAGAGACTCTTCCACCGTGTGTGGTGGAGAGGTTCATTCCACTATTTATGATGTTACACTTGAGACTTCTCCTTGATTTCAGGAGAGATTATAGTCCTTTCATGATTGCTCTTGCGAGCTGTACATATACGTTTCATGTTGCTAACGTTTTGGGATTGACTTTCCCTATTGAGTCGTTGCATTCTTGGATCCTCATTTGTAACCGTGGCCGGATTCCCTTCATCGTCATCTTCTTTAGTAACTGTCGTAATCCGCAATCTGGCTGATTTATCATTTTGTGTAATGGTGGCCTGATTTCCTTCATCGTTGCCTTCTTCTTTAGTAACTGACGTAATCGACAGCCTCGTTGATTTGTGATTTTCTATAACTGGCGCAACAATCTTCATTCTAGCCGTTTGATGATATTGATTATATTCCTTTACCGTTTCACTAAACGGGCATGCCCATCGAGTTTCCTGTGTGATTCCTCGTTTTCAGCAAGTCTATCAGGTTGAGGAAAAAGGCACAAGTTGGAAAACAAGCATAAATCCTCAGAAAAGCAACCCCAAGAAGTACAATGGTTCTGCTCCTGACGAATGAAAGTAAATTGCGAAACCAATTTCTTGGGTTGTACAACTTTAACTTGTTTATCAAGATTAGCTCGTGATCGATTAGGAAGATCTATACTCGACCACTTAAACCTTTAATGATCTCTCGTTTCAAATGAATTATTCAGAGGTCACAAATGTGCTCATCCCCTGTTTGCCTTGAACAAGAAAAATCTTCCTCACAATTCAAGGATCCAAAACAGCAGTGTGTGTTGCACCAAGTAATTAAGCGGTAGCTTAACCATGATGCGCAGCAGTGGGGGTTTACCTCCTCAAAACGATACTACATTTTCTCAATTTGTAAGCTCCGACGACTGTAAGATCCATCGTCCGGTAGCCGTTTCCGTTTGCTAGCATCTGGGTAACTTCTTCTGCCTCCTTCTGTTCTCGAAGAACCAAACACCCGATGCGGGCATTTGATTCCAACTCTCCACATTCCATTTCCCTTAACAACATTTCTCTCCATTGCATTCCCCTCCGATCACAGATCAAAAAATCATCCTTTGAGACTATAAACCGAGTACTTGTCACGGACTGCCCCCTCCAGAAACGCTCGAAGGACGCTGAAAGAACCCACACTCGGCACATTTGGAACAAGGAAAGATATTACTGCCGTCCCATTGGGGCTCGAACAATTCAGAAATCCAGGAAGGCAGAGCTTTACATAGCCTTCAAAATTCGCCTCCTGAAAACAAACATTTATAGTATAATAAATTGCAGATTAGCAAACCAAATTTAATAAGCCACCATTCAGAAGGCACAATTCTCTCTTTGTTTACCTTCAGCCTGTTCCACAAGGCATCGGAAAGGCTGGTGCATTCTCTAAGATCCAAGTCCTCCAAGCATTTCAATTTCTCAAGGCCAGGAATGTCGACGAGATTCCCGCACTTGTTTAGATTTAATTCTCGCAGCATATTCAAATTCGAGACATCTGAAATTGTCTCCAGAGCCTCGCAGCATGTGGCATTCAGATGGATCAACGATGGTGGTGTTGGGTCGGGTCCAGCCACAAGAGAACCTGACCCGGCCCGTCACTTAAGTGACGGGCGGGAGAAATAAAGGGGAGGGCACTCGATGGTGCCTCCCATTCTTTTCTTACGTCTCTCTCTCTTTTAGGGTTTTCTTTTGGGAAAAGGAAAAGAAAGGGGGAGCAATTCTTGTGGCTGCACGACAAGAGGAGAGAGGGAGAAGAGGAAATGATGGAAGGAGAAGAGGATGGCAAGGAAGAGAAGGTTGCGAGCACTTGGCTCCAGCAAGATTCGATTCCAAGGAGGAAGCCAGATACATCTCCTCCCAATCCATGATTTCTCCCAATCCATCGGTGATATTTCCCTTGTTTTCTCATATAGTTTTGATGAGATATTATTGTTTGAGGGTTGGCTTTGTATAGCCCCTCGTGGGATAACTTATATCATTGATTATAGTGGATTGAGTTTGGGTCGTAATACCCCGTGGTTTTTACCCTCATTATTTTGAGGGGTTTTCCACGTAAAAATCTTCTTGTGCAGTTTGTGATTGTGATTACTTTGCTTGGATTGCTTGGTAGTTGATTCGTTGCTCATTACATGATCAATTTGGGATATATTTTGTTGTTGAATCAATTTTAGTAGATTTGTGTCCTATCCATTTTTTATCCCAACAAAGTGGTATCAGAGCCAACATGGTGGATAACAAAATTGATTTTGGTACTAGCCGTATGATTAGCCTAAATGGGACTAATTATAGTCTATGGAAAAATAAGATGAAAGATCTCTTATATGTGAAGGCTATGCACCTCCCTGTTTTTTCCAAAGAAAAGCCTACTTCTAAGTCTGATGAGGAATGAAAATTTGAACACAAACAAGTTTGTGGTTTCATTCGACAATTTGTGGATGAAAATATTTATAACCATATCCAAGATGAAAATCATTCATGTAGTTTGTGGGAAAAATTAGAAAATCTTTATGCCTCCAAGACAGGAAGTAGTAAATTATTTCTTCTAAAATGATTGATGAATTTGAGATTCAGGGAGGGCAGTTCAGTGTCAGATTTTCTAAATGATTTTCAGGGATCACCAGTCAGTTATCCAGTATGGGTGTTAAATTTGAAGATGAGATTTTGGGATTATTATTGCTTGCTACTTTGCCTGATTTGTGGGAGACATTTAGAGTCTCGCTTACTAATTCTGCAGCTAATGGGGTAGTTTCTTTAGAGACTGTTAAGTCAGGTATTCTCAATGAGGAAATGATAAGAAAATCCCAGGCTTGCTCTTCTTAGACAAAGGTTCTTTTCACAGAGAACAGGGGGAGGAGTAAATTCAAGAGTGACAGGGGCAGAGATAAAAGCAGAAGCAAGTCTAAATCGAGATATAAGAATTTGGAATGCCACCACTGTGGAAAGAAAGGACACATAAAGAAGTACTGCTTCCAATTGAAGAAGGAGAATAAAATTGGAGAGAAACAGGAGAAGAAAAATGACCGAGATGATAATGTCGCAGCTGCTGCACAACATGAAATGTTCATTGTTTGTAATGCTGTCATGGTTAATGTTGCGAGAGATGATACTTGTTGGCTTGTTGATAGTGGTTCAGCTTTTCTTGTTACGTCCCATAAGGATTTTTTCTCTTCATATATTTCTGGTGATTTTGGCACTTTGAGAATGGATAATGGTTCTTTGTCTTATGTTGTAGGCAGAAGCGACGTCATTCTGAAGAATGCGAATGAAGCTCTATTGAAGCTGACAGACGTGAGCATGGAAGCTTACCAGAGGTTCCTTAATTATTGCTCGAGGCAAAAGATGCAGCAATAATCTTTATACTATGCAGGCATTGATTTCCAGAGACATGGTACATGTGACACAAGATGAGGAATCTATTGAGTTTTGGCATAGGAGGCTGAGACATATGAGTGACAAGGGACTGAAATTCTTGATCAAGAAGAATCTTCTAGAAGATGTAAAGAAGGATAAACTTGACAAATGCAGTCATTGTTTTGCAGGAAAGCAGACGCGGGTCTCTTTCAAGAGTCATCCACCTTCCAGAAAGTCAGTAGCACTTGAGTTGGTTCATACAGATGTATGCGGTCCAATGAAAGTAAATTTACATGGTGGTGCACTTTATTTCGTTACATTTATTGATGATTTTTCCAGGAAAGTTTGGGTCTATTCTTTAAAGAGGAAAGACCAAGTCCTTGGTGTTTTTAAGGACTTTTATGCACTGGTTGAAAGGCAGTCAGAAAAGAAGCTGAAGTGTGTTCACAGCGATAATGGGAGAGAGTATATTGGTTTATTTGATGAGTATTGCAGATCTCATGACATCAGGTACCAGAAGACTCTACCTAAGACTCCACCTAAGTCTCCTCAGTTGAATGGTGTGGTAGAAAGAATGAACAGGGCACTCATGGAGAGGGCTAAATGTCTTCTATCTGAAGCTAAATTATCTGATTCTTTTTGGTATAAAGCTTTGCATACTGCTGCTTATGTGATTAACTTGTCTCCACATGTTCCTTTGGATGATGATGTTCCTAACAGAGTTTGGTATGGAAAGGATGTATCCTGTGAGCACTTACGTGTATTTGGATGCAAGGCATTTGTGCATATACCAAAGGATGAGAGATCAAAGTTAGAATAAAAAAGCAGGCAGTGCGTGTTTTTGGGTTATGGCCATGATGAATTTGGTTACATATTGTATGATCCAGTTGGGAAGAACCTTGTCAGAAGCAGGGATATGGTATTTGCTGAAGATCAGGATATTGAGGATATTCATAAAACAGTAAATGATTCTTCTCATAGCAGCTATCAGCCAGTTGATGTGGAGCCTATTCCCTTGCAGAACGCTCCAAAAGTAGTACCAGATGAGTCTATTGGGCAGATGCATGATAGAGAAGAACAAATAGACATGTCATATATTCCTAATTCAGATGACGAAGGTGACAATCATAATTTGGAGGGTTCTTCCTCAGATGTAGATCGGCAATGGAGATCCACGAGGGAGCGGCGTTCCTCAACTAGATATCCGCACATGACTATATTTTGTTGACGGACAGTGGTGAGCCTAAATGCTATGAAGAAGCTATGCATGATGTGCACAAGGAAAAGTGGATGGAAGCCATGAAAGATGAGATGCAGTCACTTTACGACAACCACACCTTCAAGCTTGTGGAAATGCCCAAGGCAAAAGGACATTTTGAAACAAATGCGTTTTTAGAGTGAAGCATGATGAAAACTCTCTAAACCCAAGATACAAAGCTAGGTTGGTTGTGAAGGGGTTCATCAGAGGAAAGGAGTTGACTTTGACGAGATATTCACACCGGTGGTCAAGATGTCGTATATCAGAATTGTTCTTAGTTTGGCAGTCAGTCTTGATTTGGAGATCGAGCAGATGGATGTGAAGATAGTTTTTTTTCATGGTGATCTTGATGAGGAAATTTACATGATGCAACCCGAAGGTTTTCTTGTGAAAGGTAAAGAAAACCATGTTTGCAGATTAAAGAAAACTTGTATGGTCTGAAGCAGACACCTAGGCAGTGGTACAAGAAGTTCGAGTCATTTATGGGAGAGTATGACTATACCAAGACTACTTTATATCACTGCGTCTTCGTGAAGAAATTCTCAGGTGATGATTTTATCATTTTGTTGATTTATGTTGATGACATGCTTATCGTTGGAACAATATATCGAGATTTCAAGCTTGAAAAAGGAGTTGAGCAAGCCTTTCGCTATGAAAGACTTGGGACTGCTAGTCAGATTTTGGGTAGAAGACCACGCAAGATAGGAAGTCGAAGAAGCTATGGCTATCTCAGGAGAAGTACATTGAAAAGGTACTTTAAAGATTTCACATGGACAAGGCAAAACCTGTTAGCACCCCTTTTGCACCGCATTTCAAGTTGAGCACCAAGAAGAGTCCAATGACAGATTCATAAAAGGAAGATATGGAGAAGATTATATGCCTCAGCCACAAGTAGTCTGATGTATGCTATGGTATGTACTAGAGCCATTGCTCAATTGTGAAGTTGTTAGTCGGTTTGTCTCAAATCCTGGAAAGAAACACTGGAAGCAGTTAAATAAATTTTGAGATATCTTCGTGGGACTAGCAGTTTTTCACTTTGTTTTGGGGCAGGAAAATCTATTCTTGTTGACTATACAGATTCAGACATGGCACGAGACAGTGATGGGAGAAGATCTATATCCATATATTTATTGACATATGTAGGTGGTGCAGTTTCTTGGCAATCCAGACTTCAAAAATGTGTAGCATTATCTACTACTGAAGCAGAGTTTATTGCAGCT
>NC_045148.1:21027558-21097188 GCF_008831285.2 Nymphaea colorata
TTCTTTGAAAGTATTGGCTCAAGTGCAGATGCAGTTGCTCGAACTGGAGAAGCCTTGGCCCTAATAAACTTGTCTCTCAAATTCTTCTCTCCTCTAAAGGTCTGTTACATGGTGTAGTTATTTTAGCTTATCTTAAATCAGGAAAAAAAAATAGTTGTATTGTCTGTTTATTGGGCTTCTGGTTTTTGTTCGTGGTGAAACTATTATGTGCTTCTTCTTGACCATCATTTTTTCTTTCGGAGGAGGTGTACATAATTTTTTTTGTATTGGACCAAAATCTTTGAAATTTCCAGCTTCACTAAGTTTAGACTAGTTTTAATGCTTGTTCCTCTCTGCAAAATCTTTCATAAGATTAAGTGTTGGTTGATAATGCAATTACAGCACCATCTCTAAAGTTGTCATCAACCTTACTTTTACTCAAAAGTATCGTCACCATGAATCTCTCAAGTGTGCACACATGTTTGATATAATGAATATAATCAAATGATCGCAATTTGCATTTGAATATATTGGCCATATTACAAACAAGTTATGCTTGGCGGTCAAAAAACATTCGTTTTTGGAATTTTTGCAGTCAATAGCTGCCAATAGGTGACACAGGTAGACGATGATTCTGGTTCCTCATTCATTAATCCTTTTCAACTACAAACTGTTCCTAGTAGGTACGTGAATCCTGTAAAACAAGTCATTTTTCATTTAGTTTTCTTAATAGCATTAGTTCGAATTTGTCGAGTTTGTCAAGCCTTAATCAAGTCGATATTTTCAAACGAGTTTGTCGAGCCTTAATCGAGTTGAGCTCCAACTCAACACGTAACTATCGGGTCAAGCTCGAGCTGCTGCCATCGAGCTACTATCAAGCTCAAGCCGAGACAAGCCCGAGGCTTCATTAGTCGACCCGAGATCGAGCTAACTGAAGTCGGGCTCGACTCAGCTCGTGTTCACCTCTACCCATAAGTCCTCAAATATTTGATTCTTTTTTGTTACCATTTGCATCCTAGTCAGTTTTGCACATAAGGCAGAACATGAATAGTGGATGCAGTCTCACAATCCAGAGGTGAGTCTTTCTCTTACTCATTGGTCCTCCTTTCCATTTTTTTTAAAAAAATTCTCAGTCAGCTTCTTTTGCAGCTTGTTAATGCTGAGGTTTTGAACCAAATAGTTCTCTTCCATTGATGCTATTATCTATTGTTATAATGGTGTCTCTTTTTGTTCTTCACTCACCATGTGTCCTCTTCAAGCAACTATAGATACTTGAAAAAAGTTATTTTTTTCGAATTTTGTTGCAAAATAAGAACCAAGTTTTCAAGGTAACAAGTTTTATGCATAGTTTTGCTCAATCATTTAATATTCACAACCATTTCTCATTGCAGATGTAATGACCATGTGTCTTCAAATCCTAGTTTTTCTATCTGATCATGTCAGGCATGATCACAACAGTTACTTTGCTCACAGTCGGTCCTCAAATCCTAGTTTTTGTATCTGAAAATGTGTTGGAAATCCTTGTCTCTTTATCTAACAATTCTCTTTTAGCTTTTATATTGTTTGCTCATGAGAATTCAAGACAAATTGATCTAGACATTCTTTTCTTCATGATCATTTCCTACCCCATCATGATCAAATTTTGTGCTGTTAAGCTGCATCTTGCACAAAACATGCATGATACAGCAGCCATGGCCAGTACGCAAGCTAAAGCCAAGTTTTATGGCCTCCATGTCATTTCAGACTAGCTGCAAAATAAGGCTTGGAATGTTAGTAGATTGTCATCCTCTCTAACAAGCCAAAGCAGGCCAGGATCGGGTAGACAGAGAAGACCATTGGAAGACCACCATGGCCGTCACAGCTCACCAGGCTATCCTTCGACCACTCCATGAAGTTTGTGTTGCCTGGAGGTTAAAGAAGTCCACAGATGATGAGCATTAGGTGCATGTCTGTTAATTGGTTTTTATGTCAATTGTTTTACTCAATTTCCATTTTGTAGATAATATTGTTGGGATAATACAAAATTTTGTTTGTATATATTAATGATGTTGTGTGTGTATGTGTGCGTGTGTGTGTGTATGTATGTATATATACGCACGTGTGTGTGTGTATATATATATTATGAGGACACAGTGGCAGCATCGATATCGTGGGTGAGAAAACATGGATTTCATCAGTATAAGTTGGTGTCTAGTCATATGACTAGTACCAAGTTAAAAATACGAAGGCATTACTTGCATGAACTATTTTGCCTTGTCATACTGGGTCAACTGAAGTAGTAAAGACTTTGAAGCAGTTGGGAACTGTGGAGATAATCATCTATGTTCCATTTTGATGAAAGAAAATGATTCCTCAAGAAGAAAGAAGAAATTCAAAAATTACTCTATTGTACTGTGCAAGCACCAAGCAAAATAACCAATAGGAAAATATAAGGGAAAGTTGCAACGAAACCATCTGTCTCTCTACTGTGAAACGTTTTTCTGTGTCATCTCCAAATACCATCAAGTCGTTCCTCTTTAGAGTATGGTGGCACTTTTCCTTAGTCACTTGCTCTGGCGACACCCAATTATCAATTTCCCCTTAATCTCTTGTTCTCCGCCTTCCGCCTCTTCACTGTCTTCAGATTTTTCGGATTCGTTAGAATCAGTGGTGTCCTCTGTTTCATCCACCTCTTCTTCCTCCTCTTCCTAGTCATTGCTGCATTCAGATTCATCAGAGTCAAGTGCCTTTGCTGCTTCTTATTCCTCTTCGAAATGGTCGACACCATCAGATTCTCTAGAATCATCTATTCCCCTCTTGGGTCGCTTCTTCTAACTTCTTCTTCCTCCTTCTCACCCTTCTCACCCTCCTCATCCTGGTGGTGGAGGTTACGCACAATTCTTATGTAAGCTCTGCATTGGATGATTCACTGGTTCATATACATGTGTTAAAGCACATTTGTTACACATTTTGTGCCCAAGGAATCAGACCATGCCCAAAAATTGACAAAGCAACTTGAGAAAATTGAAAAAGAAAAACGGGAGACAGCTAAATTGAAGAAAAAATTAGGTAACTCAAGTGAACTTTTAGTTCCTTTGAGTATTGAACAAAGTGTTGGTATGTGGAAGAAAAGAAAAATGTGTTTGGAAGGTAACAAAACAATAGAAGAATCATTCAGAATTATGAGTAGAGATGAAATGAATAAAAAAATAGCTAGATTCTTTAATGCAAGTTCCCTTCCATTTAATTTAGCTAGAAGTCCTTATTAAAGATAAATATTTAAGATTTCTATTTTAAAATAAAAACCGTTTAAGAGGCTGGTGTGGGCAGCTGGCCACAGCAGCCACAATGTGGCTACGCCACTGTTTTCGGGGATCGAGATTCGACCAACTCATCCACATTCTCTATTTCCGCAAATCCACCCATGTTTGCCTTCATAGGTTTCGAATAACTGTTTTCAGCGATTCCTAAAACCGTAAAAATCAGTTACCAAACAACTGAATAAGATAGATGATTCAATGGTTGATTTCCCCAATATAAAAAAGAATGTGGAGTGAACAAAGAAATAAATATGAGAGATTTAATCTCCTAACACAATTTTTAGAAGGTGGCTGATGGTTTTTCAGTTAATTCTCTTTATATATGAACAGTAAAAGGAAATGTAACTTAACCTATTCTTTCTTAGTCGATATGTGTCTTTTTAAATATGTCTAAAATATTTAAAGAAAATGCACTTGCTTATTTCACCACAAAATAAGTCATGAAGTTATCCAACGTTGAGAAAGTCGACACATCAAATTCTGATTTTTTCTACTTTTACAGTTTTCAAGGTCCAAGCAAACACAAATTTAGCAGATATATATGCACCGTTTTGGCATTTCAATGCCAATGCATTTAAATAAAATTTGATAAAAAAGTGTCATATATATGTTTGTTTGATTATCACATAATATCATCAAGTTTGACACATATTTTGTAAGCCAAATAGACTTAGCTAAATAATGACACACATTACAGGACATGGACAGATTCTTTTATATAATTCCAATTTCTCTATGTCACTGGCCTGTGCGCCCAGCTGCCAAATATTTTCATAAAAAAATTTGGATGGCAAAATTTTCTTGCATTTTGCTATTTTATTTTAAAGATAAGGTGCTCGATGGATGTGTACAGTTGAACAAATTAATGAGATTTACGTATCCAACCATAATCAAATGCATTTCTAAATTTTGAGAAATGGTAGACTAAACCTATGAGCTTAAAGAGTTGAAAGGGGGCGATGGCCATGATAAGAAAGGGAATGAGAAAAAAGAAAGAGGCAAAAATATTTGCAATCCACCCATTTTGTTTATTTAGATCAACATAAGGAAATTAATATAACAAATCCTTGACACACAATCGTCCTTGTGCAAGACTTTCCTACATGTTAAATAATTTATTTACAATAAACTCACATATATGTTAACAAAATATTGGGTATCTAATTAAAAGGTCTTAATCAGGGACGATTTTTTTTTCTATTTGTCGCTACAAAGATTTTAACTATGAACATTCAAATACCAATGGGTTAGTCTACATCCCCAGGAGGCTGTTTTGGTTGGCCTTTTGACCAGATTCCATAGTGTTCACGCTCCTAACCATATTATGACAAGATGTCCAATGCCTTATGGTTTCAAAATGCAAATGTTTTAAAATATAATGAGAAAATCAAATCTTCTAAGATCACAAAAATCATCAGCATTAAGTAGGTTTATACCAGAAGTGTTTTCTTGTGGGATGTAAATTTCATTTATTGGACTTTAAGATGACAAATGTATGTATAACTTGCGGCGGTGGTGGTGATGATAACTGTTACAGAACTATAACGGTGGTTCAGACACTTGCTATAGAGCTATACTGGGGATGATACACAAAGATCTAAACCGGTGCGTTGTTTCGCCCCTAATGCCCGCATATAGCGGTAGACCTATAATGGTGAAGCTCGCATATAGAGGCAGGTAGGCATGCTCATCGAAGGCCCTGTCCCTCCGGCAAGCTCGTCTCTCTCTCCCTGTTTGATTCCTTTGTATATTTTTCTATTTTTTATCACATATATTTTTTGTTTCTATTTCTTCACATGGTTATACATATTTATTTCCTCAATTGACACCGATAGCAGCAATTGCTGCATCTTTGACTGAAATCAATGCCAAATTTGAAAATCAGGTGCCTAATGGAAACAAGCCTTTCATTTGAACGTCCAACCATCCACTAATGAAAGCAAAGCTACCGTAACCTGAAATCGATGCCAAATTTGAACTTGGACATACAAACGACAAGCAGAGAGATGGAGGCGGAACACAGGCATCAAACTCGCACCTAATAATTCCCCAAAATATTCAGGTGAACCTGAATTTTTATGTGAGAAACAATAGAATCCAGCACCGCCGCAACAACATTGCTTGGCAGTATCTTATCCTCCCCAATACTACCTCAAAATGAAGAAGATTGAAGCGGAAAACATGAAGCATACCAAACTTAAGTCCTAAATTATAAGAAACGTAAATAAAGAGCAATTTCATTCTGCATCTAGAAGACCTTCGAACTTCACCTACCATGCGTACATTGACTCCCGAAAAAAAAAGAACAAAATAATCTAACATGAACCTTTAACACAATAGCGGTGCAAACCATAACTTCTGATTTGATTAAGCACTAGAATTGAGGGAAAAAAAACTATTCAGAATCGTTGCTCAAAACAAAAAAAAATGGAAACCCAAAAGGCAAAGGAAAGTTAAAAATGAGTTAAAAAAAAGAAAAGTAATAATAAATATACAAGTAGAAATGGATATTTGGAAAGCCAGAACGAACAAACGAAACACAATGAACCCAAAAAAGAAAGAAATTGAAAAATGAAACATACCTTCCAAGGATGTCTATATCCTTAATGCGCAAGCAATTTCCATAGACTCATGAAAATTTCACGAAAGTTTGCAGCAGAATCAAGATCAGGATAGTAACGCTCTACCGTCGTCCAATCGACGCAACTTAACAGGGAAAATTCTCCATGTGGACAAAGAAAATGTTGTCATGAACCTAAGCAATCGGTTCTTCAATCTAGAGAGAGATACCATGATCATAAATCACATGCAGAAGCTAACAGAAATGGGTTACCTTCCTGATACGTTCATGATGATCTGTATCGGAGACCACACCATTGGGATTGTCGAGATCTGCAGGAATCTCCTTCAACTCGCCCTTCATTGTTCGTCGATGCCCTTTCAGTTCCCCTCTCGATTTCTCCCCTTCGCGGTGATGACAATGGTCAAATGCCCATAATTGAAAATTTAAGAACTTCATGGAGTCCTGGTCAATCAAGATGATCAAGTAGGAGTTTGCCTCATTAATTGAAAGCCAATAAGATCTACTGGCACTTGGGCACCCTCATACTTTCCTATACTTGGGACGTGAGGCTGAATGAGTCCAGATCCGGTGTTTGCAAGCGCAGCAAACCTTTACTAGAACACAGCTGTCAACAAGGGTATTATCAAATCCTTCAAATCATATCCCATGCTCACTGAGCACAAATTCGTGCACCCAGAAGGCATTGGCCTCATTTGGTTAGGCTGCTGGCCACCAAGCATTGTGATGGCCTGAGCCTATGGCTCATTGCATGCCATCCATGGGGAAATGAACAAGCATCCCAGGCAAATCCAATCCCGACCTCTATAAAGAAAGTGCTCTTCATCGATCTCGACAGTTTCTGAAGGAACAGGGTTGTAGATGTGAATGTTCGGGACAGGGTGAAGGCTGTGGTAGAGATGAGCCCGCTCTAACTGAAATGAACAGAAATGCAGAAATTAAGAAAAATTAAAACAAATTCACAGATTTCTTGCGCTCATAATTTGAATTCTCTACATACCAACCTGCAGAGATTATCAATTGCTGCACCAAGCCCAATAAATGCCCTTTGTAACAGTTCCAGCTCCAAACCTGCCCACAACCATTTAGATAAAAATAGCTAAATGAACAAAGAAAAGAAATTGAATCAACTTGAACCTCAAAAACACCTTAAAAGGTCAACCCTCTAAATTTTCAAGTATTGGAAAAGACTTTAGCACGATACAACATGAATAGATGTAGATCCCTACCTTGAAGGTGGCTTGGCATAAGTTTGAGTGATCTAGAAATACATCGGCAATCATTTCTCTGCCACCTATGATTTAAAAAACAAAAAGCAAGAACATTACACAACCTTTCACTACAACAATTTTAAATTTTCAAAACCTTCATTAAATGTGTTTCTGGCTGCAAAATATAAAAGAGGGGGAAAACGTTGGTACCTAAAAAAGGAGGCATTTTAGCCATGTCATTTTTACCTTACAAAAATCCATTGCCGATGGGTCCACACATCTGCTACAGGTTTGATACTTAGTTGTTTCAGCTAAACAACTTCTAACTTGTATAATTCCTACAAAGGTTCTTGTTCTACAAATGTCAAATAAAAAACAATGGCTGACAAAAAGTCTACATTATGATGGACTAATTTTAAATTTCAATAGAATAACAGAATACTAACATTTTGGGAAGATGATACCAGGAGATCCGGATAAAGTTACTGCACATCAACCATCATATATGGAACACTTTGGCAGTCATCAACAGGCACTTTAGCCTGAACATTGTGAGCCCAGCCCAAAATTCAATTTGACCAGATCAATCAATTTCTGCAGTGATGATAAATTGAAAAACTTAAGCAGAACTTCTGCAGGTACAACAACAGTATCGCAACTGATCATTATGCATCCGATGCACTAACCTATTTATGATTGAATCATTCTGTTTGTGGTTGACTTGCTCAATTCTTGAACAGTTTGTTTGAAACTGATTTATCAATGCTTTCAGTCAATCTTTGACCTTGTAAAAATTGAGTCATTTTACCCATGCTCAAGCCAAATCAGATGTTATTCAAAGTTATTCCCCACAACTCATCTTGCTAATCTCATTAACTGAACTCGAAATGTCCAGCAATTATCTGCTGATCTCTCTCTCTCTCTCTCTTACTATGTTACTTCCAGCATTTCAGGACCCACTCTTTGCTTTAAGAAATACTATAAAAAATGTTTTAACAAAATACTATAAAAAATTATGACTTGACGAAATAAGTGGTCAAGCCACCCTGGGAATCCAAGGTCAGACGATCCACATGTTTGCCAACTATGATATATAGACTAGGACCATGAAACTAACATGCTTAATTGGTGGTTATTATTTAAACAAGTTCAACATTGATGAATACAAAAACAAATAGTTCATTAGCATTACCCACTCTTTGTTTTAAGAAATACTATACAAAATTATGACTTGACAAAATAAGTGGTCAAGCCACCTAGGGAATCCAAGGCCAGACGATCCACATGTTTGCCAACTATGATATATAGACTAGGACCATGAAACTAACATGCTTAATTGGTTGTTATTATTTAAACAAGTTCAACATTGATGAATACAAAAACAAATAGTTCATTAGCATTACCTTATAAATAGATGTTGAAAGTCAGTTGCTCCTAGTGGTACTAAACAAATGGGCTTAATGGTGGCACTAAACAAACAGACTTAAAGAATGTCTAATGGGAGGAGAACAGCTTTGCATCTACATTTGTCTCCCCATCTTACTTATTGACTTTGACTTTTGACAATGTAGATGCACTTTGCCATAGTGACATGTACTTTTGAGACGACTAATGGTCCAAAAGCATACAAGAATTGTGACTAGTGACTGATTACACAAAAATACATGCATACAAACACACAGACTCAAAATATCAAATATCATTTTCCATGTCCTACACCCATGTTGAGCTGCATGATACATACACAGGTGTGGCATTTTTCCAGGCGAATCATTATGACATAGACCTATATAGTCCAAACTCATAGCCCAAGATTAACATCCCATTTACATCCCTGCTTCTGAAGCAACATTCTTTCCCAACTAGAAACTGCCATGGACAACACTACCTAGATTTCCTAGATAGTTAAGTATTTACTTTTGTCAATTTATTGATATTCCACTTCCAAGAGACTGGCTACTTCAAGTAGAGTATACAATGTATGGGGCTAACTGAATACTCCTTAAAATTGAGTTTCTTATAATTCTCTCTTTCTTGGTTTTTCTTTCCAACACAGGCTGATGCAAGAGCATGATAGTGAACATGAAAGAAATCATAAGATTGTCAAATACCTTATATGTAGTAGCCTAAAATAGCACATGTACATACATATTTGGGACTAGACTTGATCAGATTTTATTTATCAAAAGAATGGAGTAAAAACATTGAAAAATGAAAACCAAGCAAATAAGTCAACAAAGCTCCTAAACAACCCATGCTACAACAAAAGTGAGAACTAAAGATGACAAGCCTTGTCTAGAAAACTAGTAAAACATAAAATAAAAGAAAAAGATTGAACTATAAAATCAAACCAACAATTGCGCAACTCAAGAAAACTCAAATCTAACCAACTCATAAAACAAGTACAACATGTAGATATTGGACTGGAGTGACCCTGAGAGTGTTGCGGTTCCAACAAACCCAAGCTCGACCAGAACCGTGGCCAGAGCTGCTAGAATCTCTAGATTTCTGGCTGCCTCCCCCTGCTGCGATTTCTTCTTCAGCATGAGGAGCAGGCCGACCGACCATTGTCTCACACATTCAAAAATTTAGTGTTATCTCTTCAATCATTCGTTCACCTCGGGATTGCACAGGAAGCATCGCCTGGGAGTCCTCTTTCCAACGCATCAGAGTTGGCTGGAATATGGTGATTCTCGCTCACCTGTTGGCAGCCACTGCAGCTGCTCAATCCTGTGCATGAAACAACCCGACATTTACCACTTCCAACTTTGAAAAATCAGCATTGATTCCACAGACCCCCTTTCGTTGGGAAATCAGACGTGCAGCATCGCCTGGGAGTCCTACTTCCAACGCACTGGTGCCCGACCAGAACTGATGCCAGAGCCACTTGGAATTGAAGCTTTTTTGGTCCCCTATTTCTGAGACTGTAGACCCTATTGCAGCAGAACGTGTATTTGTTCACATGGCCATAAATTTGGATTCTCATGTTGGAAGTCTGCAAGAGTGAGCTCATCGTCTTGCTTACTTCCTCACGGTTCCAACAAACCATAGCACGAGGAAATCCAAGCAGAAACCCAAAATTTGTAGAGGTGTGACGCTACACCTGTTCCTACGCTACTATCTCTATGATTACAGAAATCACATCTCTGATCTGCGAATCATATCTTTGGATTCCAGTGAAGGTAGATGCAAGAGTGAGATTTTCATTTCATTGACAGCCACGCAATTCCAATGACCATAGAACAAGCCAATCGGAGCCACGAGTGCGAACCTGTAGAACAGTGAAGTTGCCCCTGTCCGTCGGTAGAATTCTGCTACTACGACTGCGGCTGCATTTTCTGCTACAGTCTCACCTCGGCATCTCAGGTAAGGTCTCAGTCTGCGGCAACCTCACTGCCTCCACTGCTGTTGGTGAAGTTGGGACGATAGGGAGTCATGGCCAAAGTGTCGTGAGTAAGAGGTAGGACTGGGTTGGGAAACTCTGTAACCAATCGGGCGTTGTTGTAAGGCTAGGGTCATGTCTGGCCGGGCATTGCTCGTAACAAGGAGTTAACCTCTCTTCAGTTTTTTGTAGCCGTTTCCGAAGGTAATCCAAGGTGGTAGCATTTGCTTGGCAGCGCCTTGGCCGGGTGGTCATATCATTAGTGGTATCAGAGCATAGGCACACCCACGATGACTCCAAAACACACTAGAAGATTGGCCCCTGCAACGTGGGAGAGACCCTTGAAGATTCCTCATAATCTTTAATACGGGACTAAACATTCGAGGTGTTACAGATTTGACTTACACAAACATGGTTTGCAACAAATGTTTTGATTGTACAGGATATAGTCAAGCAAAGAAATCCTCTCAGGCAGATGTTTTCAAGTGATGATTGGGCTGCATATCGACATGCCTATAAAAGAAAGGCCACGACAGTTGTGGATACCATATTCAATGCTGACTTTTGGGAAACATGTGTGAACTTATTGAAGATTTGTGTACCTCTAGTGAATGTCCTTAGATTAGTTGACAGTGAAGATAAACCTTCTATTGGATATTTATATGAGGCTATGGCCATAACAAAAGAGGCCCCTTTAGGGGTAATATGAAGGGATAAAAAAAGTTGTACGTGCCTATATGGAAGATTATAGATGAAAGGTGGTCTAGCCATCTTCATCACCCACTTCATGCAGCAGCCTACTACCTAAATCCTGCTATTAGATATCTTCCCACTTTTAAGAAGAACAGAGAGGTAGAGTATGGCATGTTGGATTGTATTGAGATATTAGTAAGTGATTATAGAGAACAAGAAGCTATCCATGTGTCGATCAACAAATATGATACTGGTACTAGTAGCATGGGGAGGGAGACAGCAATTCGATGCAGGTCATCTTTGTGTCCAGGTATTTCACAAAGGGACTTTATACTCCTTTTCCATCTGTTATTAGATTTGTGGTGGGATAGGTTTGCGCTTGATTTTCTAGAATTAACAAAGCTTGTAATGAGAATCCTCAACCAAACATGTAGTGCAACTGGATGTGAAGAAAATTGGAGTGTATTTCAGCACATCCACAACATGAAAAGGAATAGGCTGGAACATAAAAGGTTGAAAGACCTTGTTTACGTTCGTTATAATCTGAAGTGGAGACAAAGTAAATTAAATACATCTGTTATGGAAAATAGCCAATTCTAATATATATTTTAATTTTTAACAATTTGTTAATTTTTTCTCTTGTTACACTTTAGGCAAATAGAAGAAACATCTAAGAGGAAGCATTATACTCAATATGATCCTATCAGCCTTGACCATTTTGATGTATTATATTCTTGGGTTGAAGAAGAACCATTCTCAATCCTTGACGAGGACGATATTGATTGTTGAACATTGAAGGAGCAACAGAGATTATTGAAGAAGAATAGGCTGGGGAGCAATTGAATGTTGGTGAGATTCCAACAGAGGGGGTAGAAGCAACTGATGAAGAAAATGAAGATGATGCTGCAGATGACGAGGATTATCGTTGAATCATGATAGATGATAACAACATGTTTCGAACATATGAATTGTGATGTAATCTAATTCTCTCCGGCATGCTAAGAGGACAAGACTGATGCTTATTATGTTATTTTGAATCTCTGATTTCTTATTTTGGAATGTGTTGTTCATATACATGAATGTTCCTTTCAATACATTTTTCTTAATTTTTTCTGATTTTTGTTTACTTTTTCTGATTTTTTATGTTCTTTTTCTTTTTTTTCTTTTTTAATTTTTTTTAAAAATTAGAAAATTAAATTTACGATACGTGTGATACGTTACGGTACAGCATATAGGTTGGCCCGACCGATACGCGATATGCTACACCTTTTACAACATTGGCTGGGACTGCTCGATAGAGATTATGCCCACCTCCTTGACAGAACTAAGGAAATCCTTAAGGAGGAAGATGAAGACATGACCATCTATGCCTTATAGACCTGCAGCCAAGTTTAGAATGTCGCGAGCTTAGTAATGGCCGATTCCGACCAAGGAGTAGCAGCCTCAAACAGAAAAAAAACCGAAGGAAAGGAACCGGTGTACAGGCTAAGGGAAGTGACCAGCCCAAAGCTAAATGAGCAATGTCATCTCAGGCCGAGAGGAAGAAAATCCTCAACCAAGGAGGACAGCTTATGCCCGGGCACCCGCAACCACCGCAGTCAACGAGGTTCATTGGAGGACATCAAAGGTGGCATCACCAACCTCCAACACACATATCACTTAGCATAGCTTCTTCCATAAATATGTTGCAGCAGCCTAGGAGTGGTGGGGCAGCATAGGGTGAGGCAGCATCATTACAGCTGGGGCAATTCTATCAAAAACCACCCTACCATGGCTGAGAAGCAGAGACATCTTCTTTGGGACCCCAGTGGAAGGAAGCACTAATTAGGGAGTGCTTGCTGTCATGGTGACAGGCGAGACTCCAAGGAGCCTGAGAGCAGGCTCCATTTTAAGAGGGGTGGATCTAATTTGATCCTACCGTTGGGCAGCGACGAAAGTGCGGGCGGACCATGGCTGCGAGACTCATCACTGCTGGGCCAGGCAAGGGCAGCCACTTGCTTCATTTCCCAAAGGGCCTCTCTGTTGCTAGGGAGGTTAACAATGGGCAGGCATCGGGCCGGGCGTCAGTTTAATGCAAGAATCCAGCTACAGGGCAGCTACAGGCCTTGAGCGACCTGCAACTTCAGCCAATGAAAGCCAAAGTTGACCTAGCACTCGGCCAGGTGCAACCAAGGTGAACTCAACCTTGTTCGGTTAATGGGTTGAGTGAAGCTCATTCAGCATGAGTTCTGGGTGAGACACATTCCTCTTGTGATGCAAGACACAACTACATGAGGACACAGTTGCGTGACACAACCAACACGTCTCCAAGCGGGACACATCCTTGTGTATGGGGAGACACGACAGTGGGACACTGGGCAACACCAGCCTTATAGACACAGGTCTGGAACATGTACCTCGGGTTGGGTTTGGGTAGTCTATAAATCCAAAGCTCTGACCCACACTCCCTTTTTGAGTTGGATCGATGTAATGGGTCGGGCTTAGTCCTGGACCCGACTTATAATCTATATCACCCAATTTTTGTATGCAACCCGGAATGAGACACCGAGTCAAGTGATCAAATGGTTGACTGAACCGGTTCAACCGTTCAACTTCCAGCGCGAGGAGGAGGATGACGTATGGTAGCTTCCAACCTCCAATGACCTGCTCTAAGCGACAGCATGGTTCCAGTGTGCAGTGGTGTGGGTTCCCGACGTGAGGGCATGGACAACTGGCGGCCAGGCAATATCATTCGGTTGGACGGTAGCTTTTCTTGGTCGGCAGAATGCAGGCAGTCCTCTCCTCTACAAAACCCTCTTCTCGCTGAGTTTTCAGGCAGCTTTTGACCATCTTGCATTCCTTCGGATTTTTGTAACAACAGAAGGGATCGTCGGCGCCCAAATCACTGACGATCTCGATCTTTAGCTCAATGAGGTGTTAGTTTTTCTTCTTCCCCCAAATGCTCTAAAATTTCGACGTGTTTCCTATTCGTTGTGGTACATCGTTCGTGTAATCCGACAGCAATAGTTTCTGTGATTTCTAGCAGTGTGGATGTTCCAGTGACCCCAGCAGCTCTGAACACCCATGCATCCCTTCGGGTAAGGTTAGCGGTGGCACGATGACTTTGCCGGTGGTGATAAACACCACCTCGACCATAAGCCTCGACCTGCTGTTCCGGCAGCAGATAGTAATCCGCATAACAGCGGAAGAAAGGAGCTGCATTTCCGGCGATTCTTCCCATCTCCGACCACTTCAGGCCCCTCCTGGCAGTTTTCTCTATGGATCTGAGAGCCTGCCAGCAGTGTTAATCACCGCCGACGAAATGAGGACTCCACCCTGTCGACCCCTCATGGTGACATGCCTCTTCAACAGTTGAAGCATTGTTTGGCGGCTCATCAGTGATAGCTCCAGGTGTCTTTCATTCTCCCAGTGTTTTGGCCTAATCCTCTGCATGATATGGTTCCAACGAGCCCAAGCTCGACAAGAACCATCACCAGAGCTGGCCGGAATATCTAGATTCCCGGCCGCCTCCCCTAGCTGTCGGGCTGTTCTCACACATTCAAAAATTCAGAGTTATCTCCTCGATCATTCCCTCACCTCGAGATTTCAGAGGAAGCATCATCTTGGAGTCCTCTTTCCAATGCACCAATGCTCGACCTGATCTGACATTAGAGTTGGCCAGAATCTGGTGATTTCCACTTGCCTGTTGGCAGCCTTGGATGAAGCTCAATCGTGCACGTGGAACAGCCCGACAATTACTGCTTCCAACTTTGAATGATCGGCATTGATTCCATAGACCCCCCTTTCGTCAGGAAATCGAACGTGCAGCACTTCTTGGGAGTCCCACTTCCAATGCACCAGTGCTCGACCGGAACTAATGTCGTAGCCAGCCGAAATCGAAGCTTTTCCGATCCCCTGTTTTTGAGACTTCAAACCCTATTGTGGTAGAACATATCTCTTTTCATAGGGCCATAACTTTGGATTCGGTGCCGAAAATCCAAAAGAGTGGGTTCATCATCTTCCTTACTTCCTCACGGTTCCAACAAACCATAGCACGAGGAAATCCGAGGAAAAATCCAAAATCTTTAGAGGTGAAGCTAACCCTATCTTTTGGCAGAACACTGAAGCTCCTCGAGATAGGCAGGGCAGCCAGACTTCCAACAGTAAATTTCAAAAATTCAGCATTGTCTACACCAACGTCCTCTCATCATAAAATCAGACGTGTAGCATAGTCTGGGAGTTGCACTTCCATCGCACCGGAGGTCAATCAGAGAAGTGGCGGGAATCAGTCGGAACAACAGGTTTTACGACCTGTTTCTAAGACTGTTGTTCCCGCAACAGCAGAATACTGCCCTGCTCAACGGGCCAGGTGGGTCGCAGCAGTGGTGGTATCAGAGCCGAGGTAGCCCACCGTTTGCATTAGTTCTTGTAGTGCATTTTCAAGTAGTCCTCCTTGGAATGCTGGACTATGACCCCATATGCTTATTTTGCAGCCTTTGGCATTCATTTTCTTTCTATGTAGCCCACCATTTTCTTGACCTAAACATGCAACTTTTGCAGAACTTCACAAACTCGACCTCTGAACTGGCTGCTTCACTTTGAGACAAATTAAAGTAGCCACATTGAACTTCGATGTTGTTGACATGTGGAACTTTTCTTTATAAAATCTCTAGGGTAGTTAGTTTGTCATTAAAGTAGCCCACCGTTTGCATTAGTTCTTGTAGTGCATCTCATTGCAATGTAGCCTCTTTGCTAGCTCTTCTTTCTTTTCCTTGCATATTGTGTACTACCTGAACACTATAAGCTGGTTGTTGAGGCAAAGTTCCCAGTAATTTTATATCTCAGTCCACATTCAAATTCATTTGTTGATATGTACAGTATACTATAAAATATATACTACATACATGTATTGTGTATATGTTAACGTTTATCTATATATGTATATTAACATATCACATACTATATAAGTATACACATATCATATATATAATAGATATATGTATTATATTCCACATATATGTATATACCATTATATTATAGTATAATATAGTACATATGTACATACATATATAGTTTCAAATGTTATACATATTATGCATATACATACATATATATGTAATATGTTTATATATATATATATATATATATATATATATATATATATATGTATATATATATATATATATATATGTATGTATGTATGTGTATGTATATATATACACATACATATATATATATATATATATATATATATATATATATATATATATATATATATATATATATATATATATACACATACATATATATATATATACATACATACATACATACATATATATATATATATATATATATATATATATATATATATATATATATATATATATATATATATATATATATATATATATATATATATATATATATATATATATATATATATATATATGTATGTATATATATACACGTTATTTGTTATATATGTAATTTATTTGTGTATATTTTCAAATTTTTTATCAAGCTTATCTTAATCTCATGAAAATTCAAAGTTTTATTAACTAGACTAAAGGGGGGGAGGGGGAGAGAGAGAGAGGAAGGAAAAAAGGAAGAGGAAAAGATAGGAGAAGGCAAAAAACAAAAAAAAAGGATAACAAATGCCGTCAAGAGCATCCCATTAGGTTTGATGGAGTCGAGTGACGTGCCAGGCTGCACCCGCATCGATGCGGGTGTGCAACCATAGTTCGTGCACCCATGTGACTTACTTTATAACATTTTATATCACATATACAATGCATAATTTATTATATATGTATATATATGTTATGTAACATATATAATACACACACACGACCACACACACACACACACACACACACACACACACACATATATATATATGTATGTATATATATAAAATACATTTATGTATATATTACATATATGTAGTACATGTAATATATTGTGTATATAAAGTGTACATATAGTTGTATGCATATAATATTATAGTATATGATGTAAATATGTATATGTTTATATAACTATTATAGTTTCATATATGTATATTACATAAATATTATATGTAATGTATATATGACATCATAAATGTAGTATTTTAATATATAACGTATATGTAAATGTATAATATATATATAATACATAAAATATATGACGTATATGATATATGTATATTTATAATATCTGTATACATTAACATATAACATGTAGGTAGCTATGTGATCTGTACGTATTATGTATGACATTTACTAAGTATTCATGCAGAACAAACATAAATGCTAAATATGAAAAGGTTAGTAACTGAGCATTCTTGGTGTCCCTCAAGGCCAGCGCACTCACAGTGACAACACTTGAGTTTGGAAACTGGTCCCAAGCAGGAGTAGCAGAATTACGAATGGGGCTTGGAAGCACATTGGAAAGCAAAAAGTAAGGTGCTTTTGAAGTGTCTTGAGAGCACCATTTAAAGAAAGAAGCCAGCTTCCTTTGTGACCAGAACTGTGCTTCCCATTCAGGCAACTGATGCAAGCTTCTTTTTTCTCACTCATTTAAAAACTAAACAGGGTTCCGAGGAAAACAAAACGTGAGATATTTTGTTCATGTAGTTTACATTTTTTTTTCATGTGGTCCTCACTAGCAAGCAGCGTGATTTTAAAGAGCCTAAATATGAGCCAGCTGGAGCATCATTCTCTATCCACATACAAAGATGACTCTTTTGTCCCTCTGAATTAAAAATACATTAACAAGAGGGTTTTGAGAATTCCTTTTAAGAAATGACCGCAGGACGAAGGCTAGAATAGACTGCAGGAGCAACCACGAAGGAAACGTGAGTTTGGCCTTCGACGGCCGGAGGGTCACCAAAGTTTTCCGGTCTTACGTAGTGTGTAGCATTTCCTTCCTGCTGCATAAACCACCAATTAGGGATATGTACCCGATCGGTGCAAGTTCTTGAAATTGTTTACATCCTGATCATCATCAATCATCAACCATCCCCATGAACGTCTCTCACATATGTATCGAAGAACAGAGTTCTCATCAGCTATCAGGCAGTTTCTTGTTTCTGGCCTCTGTGATGAAGTCAAACGGATAAGAAGAAGGCGCGCGGCAGCCGTAAGAACTGCATCTTTTGTTTATAATGTGATTGATGCAAGAAGAGCAGTAAACACATTTGCTTCGACTATCCTCAAGAACCGAGGTTCCAAAGGCCTAAATCAATGCAATTTCTTCCTTTTCACTTTTAGCTTTCAGAAAGGGGATGCTAGTAATCCCACTCTATGGGAGGAGTTGACTACAGTAGTTGCATAATCTCACTCTATTTAAAAACCTTGATCCGATTAATCTCACTCTATATAAATATTTGCCCAAGCTTAAAACTTAATTATGCAAATAGTTTGGAGTTTGAAACTTGAATGTTTGATCTTTGTTTATAAGTTACATTTTTTGCTGGCTAGTTGTTTCTTAACTTGCTACTTAGCTCTTGTTTGCTTCATGATCTACTTTTGGGTCACTTCCAGTTCATTTCTTGGTTCCTACTTCCAAAAATTTGTAGGGGTCTCTCTACTCGCTCCCGATTCCATACTAACCCTGGTCCCGAGAACAGAGACAAATGTAAATAAGTGCTTGGTGTTTTAACTAACTGGAAATAATTATGCTTTAGATAACTTATTCCTTATCGTCTAGTTATGATGTTATCTGTTTTTGTCTTCTTTTGATAATTGCAGAATGTTGATAAGTATAACTTTGATGACTTTGGCACCAATTTGTTTACAGCGCCTGAGACTTCCTGCTTGGGCACAGGCTTTGATGAAAACGAGCTAAAATGCATAGATAATGAAGAGACAGACAATGCAGCTCAAAGGTTGATGATTTTAATTGTTAATATCTTCATCAATTAGTTTCTCATTTTGCATTCCTCTGGCACATGCTAATTTAGTGCTTCTATTAGAAATATATGCACATGAATAGGCATTTTATGCTTAAGTTGGTCACAAAGAACTGTTTTTTCTTCTGGTGTTATGTTAATGTCTTTTTTTCCCAAACTAATTACTTATTTACTCTCTAGTCTCTGCTTTCAAATGAAATCATTCTGGGTGTATCTTGCAAGCAGGACATGTTCAATGATTCATGTAAATTTGAAGTTCATTTCCTTCTTGTCAGCATTCTCCATTATGTTATTGTGTATTTCCCACATTAACTTACGACAGTCTTGTTCTTACTTTGTTTTTCTCTTTTCCAACTAGGCTGCCTATTAAGTACATGATGTGCATCCAGCATTCTAACCATATATTGGTGCTGTTTGGGATGTTAAATTAATCAGTGGTGATCACAATGCCTCTCTGACATGATAATACTGTGATTTGTTAGTGAGCTAAGAACAAGTTGGCTTTGTTTGATTTAAGTGGTTTTTTCTTAATAGCTATCGCTACTATTATTGCTGTTATCACATTTATTCAGCAATTTGACATGATTTTGAGCCGTTCAAGAATGACCCTGGCTGGAATTATACTTTATTTCATGGTACTGAAATCCATGGATCCAAATCAACCCTCTTTGATTCAATATAGATCTAATCCAGTAAGGGCACATGTCCTTTTTGTTTTTAATTATTTTCAATATTCTGAACTTTTTATTTTTTCTCTTTTACCTTTTATCATAAACAATACAATTTTTAACTTTCTCTGATTCGTAAATGGTTCCTGTTTGTTTCAGCTAAGCATTTGAATGTTTTGCTGACTGATTAGATTTAGGAATAAATTTTAGCATCACTTCTTTTATTGACAACAGTTTTTGTTCCTGGTTGACTGTTTCTTAATTCTTTTGTCTTCTTTTATGCTATTTTATTCAACTCTTTTCTTGTGTCCTGCTTCAAAATCTTTTCAAAGCCTTTCTTTAGGTGCCAGGACCTTAAAGCAGGTGAGGTCATTGACGTTTCTTCTGAACGAGTGTGACTTTTATTGTTTAAATATCTCAAGAGCATTTGACATACGTTTATTGTTGCTATTCCTTTTTCTCTTTTTATCATTAGCCAAAATCATGTTCTGAAAGACTGTGCTATGGAAAGGAAAGTGTAGTGCAAGCAGATATAGGCCTTGTGCCAAAAATGCAAAGCTTGATAAGTACGCTATCAGCTGTATATTTATGTTTCTTCTTGTTTGTCTAGTCACCTCTAGAAAGTCATTTTTCAGCTATCATCTCTATTATCAAATTTTGGGAATCAGATGCATCAGAGCAGCAGGTTTGTATTCCGAGTTCTACATGTGCCACTGGGGATAACTGACACACGCTCAAAGCATGAAGGTGCCAGGACAAAGGAGGAGAACTAGACTCACAACTGGCAGGACACTTCCCTGACTTTCGAGCTGGAATGGGAAAGAGAACCTAGGTTGGCCTCTTCAAGCAAAAAATGCAGTTGATGTTGCCCACGCTAGCCAGGGCCAGCGACTACATACCAACTGAGGAGGGCATTCCGCCACCAGTGGACTGAAGGAATGCCCTCAACCAGTCATTACAACACTTGTCTCCTAAGGAAAGGTGAGTACGTTTCGAGCACGGCCAGTGCTTCACGTGCGGAGCCAAATGGGTGCGGCTACATGAGTGTAAGCAGCCGACGACCTGCTAGAAGAAGCTGAACCATTGGCTCTTCCGGAGTTGCCAAAGAAGAGGGGCAGAGGTGTGATTGTTACATCTTCCATCCCACAACCAGCCCTGTTAAAGGCAAACTGTGGGCAGCCCACACTCTCCATCTCTGTTTTCTACCCGGCTGTGAGGACAATGCCTGCCAAGGAGACCCCAGCAATTGCAGTGAATGTAGAAGGACATGTCGGCACTGCTGGAGCAGTTTGGCTCGTTGAGGGTGGGTCTGCTCAAGCCATCTTGAGTCAGCAGGGGGATCAAATGGGGGTCAACACAGGAGGGCCCTTTTGCGCTGCCTACAGACATTGGGAAAACAGGGTGCAGGGTCGACAGCTCCATGTAAGCCTGTTTATTCTCGGTCGATGGGGACCAGGCATGGAACTTGACACTTGACAGCCCTCGGCTAAACTGACTCAGCAAAGATTCCTCCGACCTCCTTGAAAGAATCAGTAGGATCCTTGAGGAGGGTGGTGAAAGGGTGATCGTATATGACTTGGGAACCAACGGTCCCATCGTGAATGCCTTGAGTTTTGAGAGAACCACCTCAGACCAAGGTAAGGGGGCAAAGTGTGAGGCGAACAGATGGGCCAAGACTGCTGAGCTGGCCAAAGAGGACGACTACCCACAGCTTAACAAACCATATCAATCCGGTTCAAGTAAGGGGAAGAGAAACAATTTAGATTTCAGCATATGCAGCCACCAAATTCTACCGGATCCACTGGTGTGCCTCATGGGCTACGAAGCTGTTCAGGGTGGGATCAACCTCCTACACACAGACCCTATAACGCTGCCCTCCCTTAGAAGCATGAAGCAGCAGCCTAAGGGGGGTGGCTGGTATGTTCCCAGCCACAATCTAGGGTGGCCGCACCTTTGGCAATACTGCCAAAAGAACATCTGCAGGGTGTCACCCGAGCCACAGGATGCTGTAAAGAAAATCACAATGCCAAACACTTTCCCTCCGTGTGGCGATCTGCCACTAGAAGGCATCACAGTGAAGGGCATGCTCGAATAGGTTCAATTTTGATGGGCCATACCTAGACTGTTCTACTCTTGTCCACAGTAGTGTAGAGAAGATCAGCACCTCCATTCCCAAGGTGAAACAGCAAAGGGCCAGAACAGGCATGTGAGTCGCAAAGGGGACATCGAGAACCTAATGACTGGGACCAGCAAGGACAACTGCGACCACGAGGGGGCAACGTGAGCTGTGACAAAAATTTGGCTGAACTAGATTCCCTGCCCTCCACATGAGCAGCAAGGTACTCTTTCAGTTTCTCAGACCAGCATGCCGAGGAAAATAGCTGCACCATCCTTGGGTGTCGTATCAGGTGGCCCAATCCCACCCAAGACAATCGACTGAAGATGGTTAGCATGGAGCAAGAGCTGGAAAAAGACGGAGGCATGCCAATGTTCAGTCCTCCTACCAAAATTCTGTCAAAAGAGGACACAACCAGAGGGAGCAGGTTTCCTGAAGAACGAACGAAGCTGCCCCAAACAGAATCCAACAATATTCATTTTTGGCATCATCCGAAGGAACAACGCAGCCGCAGCAAGGGCAAGATTGTAGGAAACCAAAACACAATGGCTGCGAAACAGCTCCGTCTTCCTTGGGACACTGGCGGAAGGCAGCACCACTTGAGGAAGTGCTCGCCGTCACGGTGACAGGTGAGACTCAAGGAGCCTAAGAGTAGGCTCCATTTTAAGAGGGGTGCATCTGATGTGACCCAACCCTTGGCCAGCCAGGATGGCGGGGCAGCAACGATAATACCGGTGCACAGAGGCATGGCTGCGAGGCTCATCACTACCGGCCCAGGCAAGGGCAGCCTCTTGCTTCATTTGCAAAGGGCCTCTCGGTTGCTAAGGATGTTAACATTGGGACGACATCAGGCCGGGCATCAGTTTGATGCAAGAATCCAACCACGGGCAAGCTACAGGCCTTGGGAGTTCAAGAACTTCAACCAGGACGGTTGAAGTCGGCCCAGCACTCGGCCAGGTGCATCCAAGAAGAACTCAGCCTTGTTTGGTTGAGTGAAACTCGTTCAACACCAGTCCTGGGTGGGACACCTTCCTATTGTGATGTGGGACACAGACAAACCATGTTGACATAGCCAAAATCTCTCCATGTGGGACACATCCTTGTGCATGGCAGGCCGTGACAGTGGTACACTGCGTGACACAAGCCTCCTAGACATGGGTCTGAAACAAGTAACATGGGCCGGGTTTTGGTAGTTTATAAATCCAAAGCCCGTACCAACACTTACTTTTTGGGTTAGATCGTTGTAATGGGTCGGGCTTACTCCTGCCGGTTTTTGGTAAGACTTGGGACGAGACGACCAAATCAGCTGCATTAATGTTCTACCAAACCGGTTCAACCAGAAGGGCGCTCGCAGGAAGGCATCAGCCTCCTGTCCCCCGACGCTCCAACTTCCGATGGACTGCAGGAGTTTTCAGGCGATTGGACGGCAGCTATGATGATTTCTACAGAAGAAGGTACACCTCGGCACCAACGGTCTACCATCGCTGATCGGGTGAAGTGCTCAACTGTACCAACAACACGCAATGGCCGGAAAACGGTGACTACAGGGCATCGGGCAAGCCGCGAAGGTTGGCAACAACTGGCGATCACGGAACAATGGCAGGGTTCTCCGACGAATGGCAAAGAAGACCGGCAAGCTGCTGCCCTACCCTGACCAACAGCATAAACCAACCATCACTGAACTGGCAGAGCTCTAACGCAGCAGAACCTACATTTGTGTCTCCTTAGGAGTCAATGCCATAATGACTGGCTGAGGGCATTCCTTGGGTCCACTGGTGGCAAAATGCCCTCCTCGGTTGGTATGCAGTCGCTGGCCGTGACTAGCGTGGGCAACATCGACTGCATTTTCTGCTTGAAAAGACCAACATGGGTTCTCTATCCCTGTTCCAGCTCGAAACCTGGGCAGTGTCTTGCCGAGCATGAGTCTAGTTCTCCTCCTTTGTCCTAACAACTTCATGCTTTGAGTGTGTCCGAGAATCCACTGCATCACCACCCTCAAGTTATGCCCAAGGTTCAGTTCTCTCCAATGCTGGCCACATGGGAATTTCAGCCTCCTGGTCTGGGTACTCTCCCTAGGGGCATTGCATGGGCTTGACCCCCCACTGCATGTTGGCCACCGTGGTCCGGTTCAACATGGCCCGTAGTTGCTCCTCAAGGTGACTCATAGTGATATTACACTCCTTTGCCCAAGATACATATCTGGTTATCGAGGTCGAGTTGGAGCTGTCCTCCTCGGCGTGTGGCCAGAGTTTCCCCTTGGTCTCATTGCCCATCAACAGAGCACATGTAGGGGAGCTCCCTGTTTGTGGCTGATCAGCCAAGAAAGGTCTGCAGACAAGGGATTGTCTAAATTGCCAAACCTCACCATGCTGCTCCCTGTCATGGCTTTCCACCACAACAGAGCAAGATCAAGTGGCAACAGAGCAAGATCAAGTGGCACTAGCCAGGCTAGGTTAGTTCAGAATTGAGGTATATTGTGGCCGTGATTTAGAGCTCGCTCAGGCCTAACAGATCAAAACAGGAACTGGGTAAGTTTCTAAAGCATCAAGAGACTCAACATTCAGAACCCTGAATGATGCTTGGAGATTTACTGCTTTCCCGATAGTCAGGCTGAGGTCAGGCATATCCTTAGTATTTTGTACCTAGAGACACATCTTGAGTAATAAACTCTGACCCGCTTTAATTTGAAGGTCTTAAGTACTGCTTTCCCGATAGTCAGGCTGAGGTCAGGCATATCCTTAGTATTTTGTACCTAGAGACACATCTTGAGTAATAAACTCTGACCCGCTTTAATTTGAAGGTCTTAAGTATGATCCAGCCAGGTCTGCAAGGCTCCTGTTGAAGCAACATGTGCTATTTGACCCAAGTCCATAGCTGGCCAGACTACTAGGTTAGGTAAAAATGATCAGTCTGAGTTCCGACTGGTCCGAAAAAGACAAGTTTGACATGTTAAAGAGAAAAAATTGGATAAACATGTTTATTGACAAAAGATGTTCCAACAAATGCTGCATGAGATTAGATAAGAGGGGCAGTATCAGGCCAATTACAAGAAGGTTGGCAAATGGATAGATACACGAAGAAATATTGGATTCATCCAATGTGCAGGCAATCGAAGTTGGATCTCACAAGAAAAGAGTGAAAAAAAAGAGAAACAAAACCAAACAATGCCAATGAAGGCATGCAATAAAGATTTGTATCTGAAGGTGTAAGCTTTATAAATTACCAAATAATAAATGTAAAATAATATATATTTTCTCATAGCAGAGCTTGCTCTTGACGTACGAATGCTTTAAAAACTTAGTCTACCTTATTACTACTAAATGCAAACAACTGTCTGCTTGCCCAAGATGAACGAATTTTTTTGAAAAACACACCAAAGAATGGCAGCATTTAACAAAACATGTTGTTTTGACCATCTAAAATAAACACACCGAAGAACGCAACAAATTTGTTTTCAAATAAATTATTTTTCTTGGCAAAAAAATTTAGCATTGTTTTACTCTCAAAATGGGTTTCAGCCTGCCACCCTTTTCCATGGATTGAAGGTGCAGCTAGAAGTGCCGCAATATGGTAGTACTATGACTGCACTGATTACGTAAGAGCAGTACATTAAGGCTGCAGAACCGTTGATTTAATTAAAATTCTGAAGTACGTTTTCCATTTTAGAAAATAGATTAATTTACATTTTTTTTTGTCACAACGTACAAGTATACTGCCTTTGAATTCAATAAAAAACAACTTAAATTATGAGATTTAACATATAAAATATGCTAAAGGCAGTAATAGAAATTCAAAATTATCATTTGCCTACCAAGTTGTAGAAGATCGCTTCATTTCCCAAGATGCTTTTCATTTTCCAGACTGGTGAAACGTACAGTTCATTAAGTACCTATGTGGGTTCAAAGGTACAGCTAGAATTTTTTCATGATAGGAGATGAACTATTGTTTCATAATTTTAACTGGGGTCAATATATAATTTTTCAATTTTTTTATATATGTTAAATTAAAATTTTTAAAAATTGGATTATATATATATATGGATTTAATTTAGATTTGGAGTTGTAAAAAACAATAGAACTGGACCCCATTTGCAATTTGCTTACCAACACCTAAAAAGAGTGAATTGTGTTGACCACTTGGTGCATGGAAGACATATACACAAAAAAAAAAGGGGAAGGAGTTAAGGTATTTTGGAAATTTTTAAAAAAATGTTCTTTTTGGTGTTTAAACTTTTTTCGATTTCCTTCTTCATACCTACGAAAAGTTCACTTTTTTCTATTAACAATGGGCATTTTAATCATGAGCATGCTGGCACAAAAAAAGAAAAATTGTGCTCCAGCATGCACATATGACCAGCTCCTACACTAGCAGTTGTAGAAATTAGAGCAAAAAATAGAAGAGAAAGCTTCCGCTTTGAACGCTTTCTGATAAATGTCTCAAGGATCAGCATTAGTTGGGTCAGGTGATGCTGCTTTTCCCTCCCAGAAATTTATCATTATCAAATTTAGTTCTTTTTTTGACAAAAAAAGTTACAAACAATCGAATGGACGAATCCCACCCAACCCCTTATCCTCATGGTGCTTTAACTTGCATGTCGGTGGTCCCCTTATATAGTACAGAAGGTTGATGCTATAGGACTTTGAAACAAGAACTCGCCTACCTGCCCCCGCCCCAACCATTGCACCAACTATCAATATAATAAATGAAACTAAAAAAAATTCCTAAATCAAGTCCTGAACGTGGTGCCAGATATATGCTGGGCCCATGGTCACTCTAACCAATAATATTTTATTTGAAGTACTTTTCCATTAAGAAAGACAAAGAAAGCGAATTTCATGCAATGCACTGCTTTGTTTGTCAATTATATATCGTGGCGCACACCGATATCTAGAAAGCCGATTTTTCTCCTTTCATTTTCGTCATAACTAACAGTTAAGGTGTCCACTTTTGTGTGGTTCCACCTACCTTCTTCTTCTTCTTCACATACCTCGTATCTTCTTCTTTGTCTTAAAATCCCAACTAAGGAATCAAGAAGAAATCAATAGTGGCCTCCCTTATGTTTTTTTTCAGACAGTGATTTTTTTTTAAGAAAAATATTTGTTTTAGTTGTATCTCAGCATTTCCCTTTTTTGTTGCTTTAAAACACTAAAAAAATCCAAATACCAATAACTTTAAAAATATGTTACGGTTATAAGCAGCATGACATAGTTGTCTGAACTGATAGGCCTGTGTAAGTCCAATTGACATGTAATACTGCTCCCACCAAGGTTACGAGACCCTAGGGGCAGGGGTGGGCATCGGGGCTGGCCGGGCCAGCCAAGGTCGGCCCGTTGGGCCCGAAACCCAGGCCCGGCCTGGCCCGATGCCACTGGAGCGCCCCTACTCCAGGCAGACCATGGGAGAGGGGGGGGGGGAGGAGAGGCGGAGGAGGAAGAAGGAGAGGCGGAGGAAGGGATAAGAAGGAGAGGCGGAGGAGGTGGAGGCGGAGGGTGGGGGAAGGGATAAGAAGGAGAGGCGGCGGAGGTGGGATAAGAAGGAGGGGCGGAGGGGGGAAGGGGGAAGAAGGAGAGGCGGAGGAGGTGGAGGAAGAAGGAGAGGCGGAGGCGGGGGGAGGGGGAAGAAGGAGAGCCAGAGGAGGTGGAGGCGGAGAGGGGGGGGAGGGGGAAGAAGGAGAGCCAGAGGAGGTGGAGGCAGAGGGGGGGGCAGGGGGAAGAAGGAGAGGCGGAGGGGGGGAAGGGAGAAGAAGAAGAGGTGGAGGATGAAAAGGATGAGGAGGATGGGGGACAGGAGGAGGAGGAGGAGGATGAAAATGGGCCGGGCCGGGCCCAGGCCTACCTAGGGGTAAGAGAAAAGGATAAGGGCTTTGGCCTCTCTAAGGTGTTTGTACAAAATAAAGCAGAAAACACAGTTATGAAATGAATTTAATCTAAAGCAGCCACCAATAAAAAAAATGACAAGAGCACCAATTTCATCGCATCAAATATTATTAGTTGGACATTTTTAGGTTTACTCTTCTTTTAAGAATTATTCTCATTTTCTAGGTGTTATCACCTCAAATTTTTCAAAAAACTGCATTCCATTTTATTCAAACAAGATTGTCAGTTATTTCAACCAATTTTACAATGATTTGGATCGAATTTGGATCCCTAGCCTAAGCTCAACCCAAAAGAGACTTCTTGGTCCATATCCAAATTCAAATCTCGACCCTAGACCCAAGAAAAACTTCTTTATTCATATTCAAATCCAGTTCTCGATGGATCCAAAACAGACCTCTACATCCATACCTGAACCAAATGCAAGTTTAAATCCAAAATCTAAATTTAGATAGAGATTTATATCCAAATCAAAGTCCTAGATCCAAAATTCACACCTTATTCTGAAATAAGAAGCCAAAGTCTGCAATTTAGCTCAACGAATGAAATTAAGTCCAAACTAGGAAAGCAGACCCATAAAGCTACTCTCAGATCGAAAGTATATCCAAAACCCAAATTTGGATCCAAATTGAGAATTTCAACTCAAAATCTAAAGTTGATGCTATAATTACAAATTTTGATGCTATTAAGTGCCGTGCGTGCACACATAGATCTCCCATTTGTTTTGGGTTTCAGTCTGGTGCCAAAAACTTTAAAAATATGTTTTGAGCCTAAACCACTCATCTAATTTTTGATCTGAGCCTCATACGTCAAATTGAATGCATTGCAACCAAGCGAACCCTTTCGGATCTAAAACGAGCCCGAAACCACCTAAAATGAAATCGGGCCTGTTTGTAACATAAGACAATTTTGCCCTTTAAACTATGAGTTTTCAAAAATGACTTTTATATTTTTTATGTGTGGAACCCCTTTGGAAGCGAGGGAGGCCAAAGCCATCCCTTATTGGTCAAAAACAAGCCAATAAGGAGGCATTTTGCCCTCTCTCCCGCATGCCCTGCACGCTGCCAGATGTTCTGAACGAGCAGAGCATAGCCAGATTGTGCACTCAAGCTAGAGCACACGGCCACCCCAGGCACTCTCACTTGGCCACACGTGAGCAGCCAATCACGGCTTCATGGGCCTGGGCCATAATGAGGCGGGGACTGCACCCTCTGGAGGCCCTGTTTTGACTAAAAGAAGGTGGTTTTTAGTCTGTTGTGTGGGCACTAGTCCTGCCCACACCCCCAAAGGGATCTTTTCAGGGCTAAGAGCCAACCTCACTTGGTCAAAACCTATCTTAAAAAAATAATAATAATAATTCAAAAATACTTAGAATTTGCACGAAAATGTTGAAATTACAAAAATTAAAATTTTTAGCTTTGGATCCAAAACTCTCTATAAATACCTTTAAAATCTTCTCTCTTGGGATGAGCTAACCCTTTTGAAACCTCTAGTACTTTCTCAATTGAAGACTTAAAGTTTTTTTCCTAGCTCTCCCTCCCAATTTCTCTCATCTTATCTTCTTATTCTTCTCCAACCTTGGGAGCAAGCTTCTCCAACTTTCACTCTTCAAGAGAGTACAATGAGACCTTTCGAAAAGAAACGCTCAACACCTTGGAACTTCACTCGATGAAGCTTTAGGATCAACTGGAGAAGAAGACTCATTTCCTAAAACCATTTTCATTAGAGGTATGTAGTCATCCTATCATTTTCATTTCTTTTCATTTTCCTTTGCCATCTTCATATAGTCATGCAAGGGAGCTCTAAGGGTCTCCTATCAACAGTCAAGAGCTACTCTTGAGTGCACTGGGAGTATAAGCAAAGCAAAATAAATTACATTTCTCCATTTATTTTTGAAATATGATTCTTCATTTCTTTGTGCATTGAATGTGTGCATCGTTCATGTTTGAGATGATGTTCATGCATGGTAGACTGATTTTATTTTTAAATATGTGAATGAACAGTAAGAATGAGAGCTTGAATTGGGATTTCTTTGTTATTATCTTGATTTTTGAGCTCGGGATTTGTCCACCTCGAAAAAACCCCTTACGAAAATGTACATGTTAAAATACATCTTCCTGATATTTTTACATTTAACATTTCTCTTGGTTTTAATTTTCATTTATATATGCATATATACATGTTATTTACGTATACATGTACACAAATATCTCTCTTTATCATTCTTTCTCTTTGATTTACTATATTCTTTTATAAATTCTCATATACATATACATATAAAAAAATATACATGTGTAATCCACTTTCTCTCTCTCTCTCTCTCTTTTCGAGCTAATACCTTCTTTTTACTAACTTTCATATATATATATATATATTTATTTATTTATTTATTTCTCTATCTCTCTCTCTAAAATCTTCTTCTTCTATCTCTCTTTCTCTTAAATTTAAAGTCTTTTATAAATTTTCATACACGCATGTGTGCACATGCACGCACACACACATATATATATTTATACACACACGCACACATCCATCTCTCTCTCTCTTTAAAATTTTTCTTTCTTTCTTTTTAAAATCTCTTTTTGTTTTTCTTTCTCTTTCTCCCTCTTTCTCTTGGCTTAAAATCTTTTTGTTTTTTTCTTTCATTCACTTGAATAACTCTTTCTTAATATCTAAGATTTTAATTTTCATTTATCGACTTCACTAAAACCAAAACCCAAGTAAGGACCCAATATTAGAATCGTGCTTGATGGTCTACAACTCCATTTTACTTTCAATCTTTTTTTCTCTTTATAAGAATACTTAAAATAAATATGTTAATAAATCTACATGTATGTGATGGTAGGGATGTCATTAGATGAATGATATGGTGGGAATTAATAATTTATTTTTAATAATATAGAATCGATTCATTCATACATTCACATTCACTAGTGGAATTCACGAATGAGCACAAGTATTTCTCTTAGAGAACTTAAACAAGATGAGATGGATTTAGAGAAAAATCTTAACTCTACTTAAGTTCTTAAAAGAACACTAAATCGATTTCGACAAGAAATCTTTAAAATACCCATATTATCTTTGAAAGATTTTTAAATGATATTTGCAAAGATTTCTTCATTCAAAAATATTTCAAATCAAAATGCTTTATTTTCTCAAATGATGCTTTAAATTTTTTTATCTAAAGTATTTGAAATATCAATTCTTCAACCATTTTTCCAAGCGCCACATTGCATTTAAAATGTAAAATATCATTAACTAAAAATAAAATACATCAAAAATAAGCGTAGCCCTTAGATTAGTTACCCCAGTAAAGGCACTGGGAATGGCTAATCCTTGTACCGATGAGCAAGTTCCTTTCTTTCTCATTTCAAAAATAAAACTGTATTTTTCTGAAAGACTCAAAAAACTAAAATAAATTTTAGAATACAAACAGAGGACGACCATGATGGGACCCGTCATTGTTTGACTATGATTATCATTGATGTATTTCCACTAATTTGAACATCATCTATTTTGCCTATGTTAAAGCATTTCTCTTTCTTTGAACTTGACTCCATTGACATTACATTACATTGTTTGATATTTATTTGTCTTGTTCATATTTTAAAACTTGTGTTTGTTCATATTATAGAACTTGTGTTTGTTCATATTTTAAAACTTCATATATTTATTTGTCTTGGTCATCATGTTACTGAGCTTGGTCTTAATTAGTAGCACAAGACTAAGTCTTATAATTAGACCACACCTTGGGCAGAAAAACCCTCTCTTTAGTACTATGAGTTGTAGTTTGTGGTATATTGATGGATGAACGAAGAAAAGTAGAAAAACTTTACCGTTAGTTGGCCTAAGGAAGAATCTATGCTAATACTAAGTCATTTAGATAAAGTATATAAACATAACTTGATATTGCATTATCAGGATGGAAAGTTATCTCAATATACCTCTTTTTTTTTAAGTGTTGGATGTGCACAAAACCTTATTTGGTAATTTATGACCTCATTATATGCCTTTATCTCATATTGTCCTTATTAACTTTGTCAATCTTTCCCACTAATTTGATCTCCATCCTTTAAAATCTATACTCAAGATGTATTATTTTTAACATGGTGTTACCTTCCTTTATGATCACATCCTTTTCGGAAAAGAACTCGAATGGTCTACTTATGTTTTTCTTAAGTTTGGACCCTTGGCTCCCAAATGGTATCGGTGCATCTCACCTTCTCTCAGATGTTTTCTTCTTATTTTGATGAATGTGGGCTAGAGACAGTGGCAGCCAAAGGAATGCAATCAGTGGATGGGAATTTATTTTTTGCTGTTGCAGAGTGATGGAACCCAAGGACCTCCTCTTTTTTATTTCCTTAAGGAGAAATGAGAATATTATTGAATAAATTTACTGAAATACTTGACCTCCTTACCCCGACTTGTAATCCAAATAACCTATTGGAGAAACAATTTCTTATGAACCCAACTAAAGTTAATGTAAATGACCTTATAGCTCACTTTACGGGACAAAAAACTTGTCCCCTAGTAGAAAACAATGAAAATTGAAGCATCAACCTAAAAACCCTACATGAAGAATTTGGATCCTATGTTGGCATTCCACCTTATCTTGAAAAGCCATAAAAAGAATCAAGCACTGCATGATGCTTTGCATAGTAGGAGTGACCCTCTTAACTAATGGAACTAACCTCCTAGATGTTTGTATCACCCAACTTTTTTGGATATCGAAGCATAATAGGCTCGATACTTGTCAGCAGCAATCACAACCTTAGCTTTCCTTTACGAAGGATGCACCCGCTTGACCATACATACGCTTTAAAATCATGGTTTCTCAAGCAAGTGGAATTCCGAGCTAGTCTATTTAGAAACACTGATGGAGCAACAACAGTATTAGAACAATACCATCATTTGATCGAGCAGCTAGACAAAGAAGAGAACCTTTTGGATTATTATAATCATCACCATAGTCAACCTAGATACACTCACCATTACCATGGTCGTTCCACACTCTTGGACCCCTATTTCATAGTTGATCATTGTGCTAATAGAAACATACGACAATTCTCTCAGAGATAGAAGATGGTTTCCATGCATTTCTCGATTAGAGCTATTCCTGAATTCAACCTCAACTCTCCTCAATGCATATCATTATTCACAGTAGCTCGACAAAAATGGAAGACACAGATATCTTATACTTGGTTCACATGCCCAGTAGAAAAGAAGGAATATGCCAAGTGGTGGGATGCCAACCAACCACCATTCATCCTTCCTTAAAAGTTTCTATTGTCAACTTTGTACTTTTTATTTATAGTGTCTTCAATCATTGTCATCTATAATCAGTTAATGATTTTTCTGCTTGTAATCTTTAAACTCTTAATTCAATATCAACCTTCATTTTGTTATCATTTTCCTTCAATAACTTTTTAATTTCCTATCTTATAAGGTGAATATTTGATGCCAACATAATGGTTGAAACAAAAGCACAAGCTAAGCATGCCCCTTAGAACGAAGCTTCATCTTCCATCCTATACCAGAGACACTTGACTTCCTAGTAATTGAACCAAAAGGCTACCATATATTCTAGTTGTTTATGGAGTGCTTCATTAATGCTAACTCCAAAACCAGCAATTGAAAAACTTATCAAACAAAAAAGAAACCAGAAAAACAACAAGCCTTCTCCTTCAGATCCGAATGAAGACCATTTAATTCAAACTCAACTGCTAGTAAGGATGAAAAGCTTGAATTGTTTCTACCAGAGAAGAAGATGATGATGAAAAAAAGCAAGAAAGACATGGAAATCATAGGGGATAGCAGCTCACCAGCCCTAAAGTGAAAGTTCGAAAGATAAACGAAAAAGAAAAGAAAGCCTCAGAAAGACAAAAGGTCAAAGAGGTATATCCCAAGTAGCAGCCAGAATAGCAAGAGTTCTTAAGAAAAAGTAAAGAAGTCAATGGCAAAAAGAAAAAAGTAAGATCAAAGTCAGGCAAATAAAGTGATGATGAAGTCCAATTAAGCACAGGTTTTACGAAATGGAGAAAAGAATGAACAACCTTGAACTTAAGGGGAAGGAAAAACATTCATACTCATGCGAACATTATTACCTATGCATTGAAGGAGATAAAGACATAAAGAGTTTCCTTAAGAAGTTTGTCAAGTATAATGGAACCACTTCTCTGCATATTCACCTCTCAACATTCATCAATGATTGTTACAAGATCCGAAAAAATAACAAAGAATTGTTTCAGTACTTCTCAAGGAGTCTTGAAGGCATTGTTGTGCAATTGTACAAAGAAAACATTAACCCAGTTGAACTAAAGAAATTTGATAAATTGTTAACATGTTCATCGAGAGATTTGAGCAAAATATCTCAATGGCTCTGACTCTCAATATCGTTTGTAGTCTCCATCAAAAGCAAAGAAAAAAGGCTTGAGAATTCATTCAAAAATAGAGAATTCAATGGAACAAGATGAAGAAGCCTATCTCTAAAACACATGCTCTATCACTTGTTAGGAAAAATCTTGGCCATTCTTTAAAGAGTCTCATCTGCAATGCTCCAATCAAGACCTTTGCCAATTTGATCAAACATGTATATTCAAGAAAGGAAGGAATTGAATTAGGCAATTTTGATGGAATTATTGCATCCAGTTACCTGCTCACTTCATAGCCAATTCCGATACTCTAAAAGACAATAGCAACATATTATAAGCATGACAAAGAGACAACCATAAGAAAAGCACACAGCAGCCCAAGGGAAACGAAGAATGAATAAACAAACACTCAGGCTAGAGTTACGACCAGAAGTTAATTCCCATCAGCCAACCTCATGAGAAGATCATAGAATACCTCATTGCCAAAAAAGTGTTATGTTGCCAAAAATTTCAGAACCTCCAAAAATGATGGGAATTGATAAAGAAAAATAATGTAGGTTTCATCGTGACCCTCGTCATGACACTAAGGATTGTTTTGTCCTCAAGAATATCATCCAAGATTTCATCAACAAAGATCTCAAAGTTCATGATGATAGCATTCTTGAGATATTGAGGAATCCATTCCTTGATTATGAAAAGGCAGCATTCGCCACAATTGCAGTGGCCAGTTTACTCCCATATCAGCAGGAGTACATCCGACCTTGTGATGGAAACAAGTCACACCAAGTTATGGTGACTAATTGGGGTAAGCAACCTTTAGACTTCATTAGTATGATGAACAAGAAGATAGAATGTTCATCCAAAAACTTTACCATAATTTCAAAAACTTTTTTCTTACGAGTTGGTGATGATGATTTGTCAAATGACTCCCCAAACAAGGATCCATGTTATTCAGATGATGTTATCATTTTGGAAGAAAGTCTTATTGAGGGAGACTGGATTCAAGCCTCCAAAAACCACTCAATCATTTATACAAAAAAAGATCTTTTAAAGTGAGGATAATACTATAAAGAGGCTCTCTATATTGCCATTCAAGTTAATGATATGACTGTGCCACATGGATTGATCATTGGAGGAAGTGACTTAAATATTTATCTTGTTATCACAGCCAAGGCTTTCGGCTTCCGTGAAGACAAATATCACCCTGATCAAACCAAAATCTATGGATATGATGGTTGAAGAATGAATAGCAAAGGAACCCTCATGATGGACGTGATCATCGAATGCACCAGTCACTGTATTTTATTTCATGTGGTGAATGTACCCCATCATACAACTTGCTCCTGGTGCGATGTTGTATCCATGAAGTATGAGGTATCTGATACACTCTTCACCAATGACTTAAATAGAATTTTAGCCCATCTGTCATCACCATATGTGTAGAGGACCTGATCGAGAGGTTGATACAGCCAATACTCCCTAGACCAATTAACTCGATTGACATACTCAACATAAGGACAACGAAAGAAGCACCTTAGAAAAAAGGATGAGAAGCATGGAGGTAGGTAAATAATCCAGAAGTACCTATATTTTCTCAAACAGTCATCTAAACTATCAAGAACATCCCTTATATGCTCATTTCATGAAAACCCCAAGGGAATCCAGTTGCTTTGAAAGGTGGCTATCGTCCATTCACTGGCCTTTAGAAGATGACTTTGAGGGTCTACTAGAAGAATCTCAGCCTCTCCTGAAGCAGCTTGAGATAATCTTTGGCATTCAAGATGAGGTCCACCTTTTCTTTCAACAAGCTTGTTAAAGAAATAGGTGTTTGCACAAGGGTGTCAATTACTATTGTCATCTCTATTTTTTCTTGGTAAAAGAAAGAGCTAGCAGAAGAAGAGAACTAGAAATCTGAAAATGGATGGATAGGAGGACGATGGAAGGCCAAACAAATTTAGGTCCACCACTGCAATTGGAATTAGTGGAGAGTAACTAACCTGCCCACTACTTAAATTGGAGAGTGGTTGCCCATTTGTGCTGTACAGGCTATCAAGGCCCATGATTGGTGCTAAATAAATCCGAAAAAAGTTTCGACACATGATTTTGCAAAGAAAAAAGGACCCAAAATTTTATTTAGCTCATCCAAGTTTCGTGATCTGACCATTGACTAGAAGTACAACTTGTTCATGCCATGAGGGAAGGCCATTGACCTTGCCAAACTCAAGGCTAGTCATCCCAATTGTGAAGAGTGTTTCATATTTAGACTTAGGTGCAGGATGTCTGCGACTCGTACTGAACCAGTTCAGCTGCTGTCTTTCAACAAACTCTGTTTGACAGAACTATGAGCTCAGAATGGGATGTGAAAGGTTTCTATAACTAAAGCAACAGAGCAGAGCATGATCAAGTATCACTAGCCACACAAGGTTGGCTCAGGCCAAATATAGAGCAAGAGCTAGGTTTTGTTTATAGTCTTTTGGCCTATTTCCTTAACTTAATATATGTTTCTCATTAAATAATTAATTGAAAACCCTAAATTCATTTTTCTTTCATTTGTACATGTTTCCTTCTTTTAAGTTCAATTTTTGTTGTTGTTCTTCACTACATTTGTAGTTTTCCTCAAGGAATAGAGCTTGTACTTTAATTACTGCTTGAAAGAGAGAGAGAGAGAGAAAGAGAGAGAGAAAGTGGCCTTTTGTTTTATCAACAAATCTTTCTGTTTGTTTAGGGTTCCAAAGTTCAGTCGCTGAAGATTTGATATTTTATGCTTATTTTTGCTTCTGAAATGTCTAAGGTGGCGGCTTAGTGGTTCAGTTTTTTTCTTTTACTTGTTTTATATTCAATGGGATACCTGATGAACACTACCAAAAAAAAAAACAATAGTTTTACCGTGGGAGGAATGCATCAGTAAAAATTCCAAAGCCATCAGTATATGTTGTAGCCACAATTTAATGAGCACCAGAATCCAAAGGTTAAACTTTTCGTTGTTTTTAGGGCCTCTACACTTCAGTAAGTTAAAAAGATACAGAAGGTTCATGTGACAAGATACAACAAACTATTATAACAATTGATATATACGTACACTTTACCTTTTATACTCTTCACCTTATAAAAGCAATTGACAATGCCTCATCATTGATGGTACCAAATACATCATTTTTGAAGTAGAAAATCAATTTGTCTATGTTCCAATAACCTTTTGTTAAGCTTTGAGAGGCAGACAATCTGTTCTTGTACATTGCTAGAAATGCAAAAAAGAACATCGTATCCTGGTGTGTCTTTACTGAGCAGGAAAGTATTAACCAATATAAAATTGGAGGCAGACTCAGGAATGTTTTGTTGCAAGAGCCAAACTATAGTTTCAAAATTTTAATAAGTGCCAAAATAGAATTTTTTAAAATTTTCACTTAGTTAAGCTAATTTTTTTGAAGGATACATATAAATTTTTGCATTTTTTGAACCAAGGAGTTGAGGGTCCTGCCCAGCACCAAGCCCATTTTCTTTTATCAGACACAGGAACACCCACACCCTAGAATCTTCATTCCATTACATCACACACAGGGGCGGAGGGAAGGGGGGGCCGGCATGAACCTTGGCCACCCCCCCTTCAGATTTTAAAAACTTTAAAAATTTGTATGTAAATCTAAAAAAAATTAGTTAAATATATATGAAAAATTAAAAATTTCTATTTTGGCTCCTGTTAAAATTTTGGAACTATAGTTAACCCACGGAACAAAAAATTTCTGGCTCTGCCCCTGATCACACATGCCTCATAACTAGAATGGTGACAACGGTCCCCATTCCAGTGATTCCTTGACACAATTTTCTGGAAGCAAGTTAACAGTTAAAGGTTCCCATAAGATCAAACTATAATAGGTCAAATTATTCGATGGTACAGACTTTTAATCAACACCATCCTTTTATGTACCCACAGCGTGTGGTCTCCCCTTTGCACCTTTTCGCTTCTCATCCTCTCTCTTCATGACTTTATCGACAGCATTTTTCCAGTAAGAGGGAGTCGGGAATTTTTCATGAGGGTCGAATTATGGTTTCAAACTAACAGCAACAAAAATATAATTTTTCAAACTTTTTACATAACATATATGAATTTCTGTAAAATTTTATATGTAAAATTTTACTTTTATTTATTTTTTTAGGTCTAGATACCATTGATTGGAGATCAGAAAATCAGGGAGAACGAGTTCAGCTTGGACTCGTTAAAAAATCGGCAATCCTCTACCTTGAGTTTCAACAAAGTGAATGGGACGGAAGAATCCAAAGGAAATTTGAAGATATTCCTTGTGTCGAGTTCCAGACATGGATGAGAGTTCTAGATCTTTTCGTTTTTTTTTTTGGGCTTCCCTCCTTTATTGCCTTCTCTAATAAGGGGCAGAGCCAGAATTTTTTCATGAGGTGGGTGGAATTAAGTTTTCTAAAGTTTAACTAGGGCCAAGATATTATATTTCAATTTTTTTATACAGAACAAGTGAAATTTTCTAAAATTTACATATAATTTTTTTTTTTTTAAAGTGGGGCCAGGGCCCATGTGGGCCTTACGTTGGCAACATCCCTATCTCCAATCATCTAAAGGCTCTTCATTTCTTTGCCAACTTCTTCATTGATTTGATTCTCATGTGGAATTTTTTGGAATAACTTTTTGTACTTCTTTCATAAATTTTTATTTCTGTATTTATTTACTCCTATCAATGGCTTTTGTGATTGCAATCAGATTTGATGTTCCTTTTCCTGGTTGAAAAATTGATTTTTACTTCGACCTCCTGAGCTTATGTTGATTGATTATTACAATAGGAAGAAAACATATCAGATAGAGAAAGAGCCAATGGATGGAACCAACTATGTTCTTCCTCTGTTCTTCTCTATCTCAATGTATAAAAACAAAATTCAAAATTAGCATACAAATTCAAGAGATCGCAATGGATAAAAGCTTGATGAGTTAAAAGACCATGATTTTACTTCTTAAAAACATGTTTAAAAAATGTTACCTTTTTTAACAACAAAAATTGGGTTAAACATACCTATGAGCTTATTGTTCACACCCCACTTTCGCGGTGTGGACTGCGAAGTTTGCTCACGAATCAGCAAAAAATCAAGTTTTGCTTGAAAATAGATTTTAAAAGAAAGTGACCCGTCCCTTCCACCATTAACAGCTGTAATTAATCCAAGGTCTGAGTTTTCTCAAGCTTGACAAGTTATTTTTTTTTACACAATGTGTGAGGATTGGAATTCGGACTTTTAAAGTTTATTCAAACAAAGACTTGGATTTGATTGAAAATATTTCCGTATTACAAAATTTTGAAGATTGGGAGTTCATCCTTGGAAAGGATTTTTTGTTTTAATAATGGATTTTAGCAATTGGACCTTGAGTTGATCCCAAAAATTGTAATTTAGAATTGGAAATTGAGAATCAGAATATTGGATTTTGAATCAAATTGGGGATTGGGTAATTGAAGTTTTGTTTTTTAAACAAGGATCTTTGAATTGAAAATTGAAAGTTTGGGCTAGACTTTAGAACTTGAAAGATAGTTTGGATTTTGAGATTTGAAATTTGACTTGAAAATTCTTGGAATCCTTGGAACTGGAATTCAGTTTTGAAGCCAAAATTGAATTTGGAAAACTTGGATTGGATAGTTGAATTCTAGTTGAAATTTTCGAGAATCGAATCTTTGAGATTGAAATTTTGGGTTTGGAATGTTTGGAACTCGATCAATTCAGAATTTTTTAAAGCATTTTTGGGTTTAAGATTTTGATATTTGAATCTAGTTTTGGTATTTTGAGAGATTTGATATTATTTGGTTGGTTTTGATCATGAAATGAGATTAAAAAATTGGAAATTGGCAGTCCAAGTCCAGTTTTGGGAGAATTTTCTTTATTGAAAAATTTGGAATTTTTATTTTTATTTTTTTGGAATTTTAGTCAAGCTTATGAAAATTTGCTTGAGATTTTTGGATTTGAAAATTAGTTTGACTTTGAGAAAAATCCAATGGAATCGTTTTGAAATTGATTATGAAAGTTTGGGTTTTATAACCATGTTGAAAATTTGGTGCTTCTACGTCAAAATATGTGAGGTGCTCAAGTTTGTGTGGCAATATGACATAATCATGAAAGCTACTCCAATTTGATTCACTCAGATTTTGGTGAATTTGAGTAGGTGCATTCATGTTCTGAGTGCATGTATGCATGAAATGTGTATATTCATGCTTCGCTCTATTTCTCTCCATGCATAATTAAATTTAATCCCACATAGGCACAAGTCCATCTTGGAGGTGAAAAACATAAGACTGTTCCCCAAGCACATCCTTGATGTGGAGGAGGACATAAGCTTAGGTTTTTACTAGATGGTAGGGAAAAATTCATTTGATAGGCTGATTTCAACTCATTTTTTACTAGATGGTAGGCAAAAGGAATTAATTTGTTTGAAAATTTGGAGAATTTGGACTTTGACAAATTTTCTCTTTGGGTAGCAATATCGCTTTTGCGAATTCCCTTAGGAAGAAACGTTTTGAAAAAATGATTCTTGAATTTTGATTTTGGAAATAGCTTGATATATATTGATTTCTGAAAATAGCATTATTTTTGGAGATGATTGGATTTTTGGAAATAAGGTTTTGTAAAACATTGAATTTCTTTTGTGGTTTTGATCTTCATCAAAGTCTAAGGATTTCCTTTTGAAACCCAACAAGATTATATATTTTTATTAATTGCTGATTTTCAAAATCACGAGGATTTCTGAAAATTTCACAAATGAATAGGTTAAAACGGGCTCATTGCAATTGATATATTCCAGTTACAATATAGACCACACTCATAAACTGAGTGGATCAGATTCATTGGGGAATCAATTTGATGAGATAATGAAGTCTGATTTGTTGCTCATCCAACCAGTAAGGAAACCATTCAGGCTTCATTCGTCTTTTTTTTCTTTGCATACATCATTAAAACATTCAATCACAAAGACGAATGAAGAACATTTTCTTCCAAGCCAGTGTTATTCTGGTTCCTATGTTTGAATACGCTATTTCCCAACTTTCAAAAATAGAAAATTTAGTTTGGATTAGTTGTGAGAATCGTGATGCACATATGCTTTTAATATGTATATTTTTTTTTCGTGGTGACCCAACGGACAGCTTTTAAATCGGGCTGCTTAGGGTCTGATTTGTAGTGTCAAGCGACTAGAAATTTGGCATGCAAGTGGCCGATCTAGCTGATTATTGCAAAATAGTAATTGAGTGTTTGACTTTGGCTTGATAGAGGATGATGATCGCCCCACCATGGCTGCTATGAGTCACCGGCCATGGTGAAAGTGGGTTGATCTTCCCCTCCAGCCAGCCCCTTAATGGCTGCTCGTTAAAACCCATTGTTTATTTTTTTGTTGAATACAATGAGCCGCCCAATTAAATCTATTGAAATCATATGCAAGGTAGGTTGAAATCTAACCATGTGTCGATGGGAGGATTGAGGCTAGCACGGGCTGGCATTGTGCCTAGAACAGCGCAGAATGGGGGAGGCCAGGCTGGGCTTGACTTGAAGGTGGGGAGTAGGTGGACGCTAATCAAATGATACTTTGGGCAGGGGACATCTTGGGCAGGGGTCGCCTTGGGCAGGGGCCTGCCTTGAGCTGGGGATGCCTTGGGCAACAGCTCAGCTAGCACTACAAAAAACCTAAGCATTACTGACAGCCACCAAATGTCAGTGAAAATAGAATGCATGTCCGCAATGGTTTTACCAACATTTCATTCTTTTGTTGATAAAGGGAGTGTCGGTAAACATCATCGTCGACACACTGGATAGAAGAGTCTAGTGTAAGGTATCACCAGCATGAACTAAACAAATGTAAATATTGGTTATTATCAACATCCTCTCACATCGGTAATAATCTATTATTTCCAACATGCTAGTGGCCTTGGGTAAAATTCTATCGACAGCAAGACTGTCCATCGGTAAAATATTACTTTCCACTCATTTAAACAATTCGACGAAAATGCTTGGTGGGTGGCTAAAAAGGCAGGTGATGGAAAACATTCTAGGCAGGTGATGAAAAACATTCTAACATCCAAAAAAGCATTCAAATGACAACCTATGAAAATAATATTCTGCGAATAATTATATGTGAACTTGAATTAGACGTGGTCTAAATTTGAGCAAAAATCCGGCAACAATGCGCTGTAATCCAGTGATAACAAAAATTAGAGTAAAATTTAGGGTTTTGTAATTGTGTAGACATTTTATACAATTAATTATCAAATTGAAGGTACTAAGGTCAACAAACATTCTTCCAAAATTTCACATTGGCTAACATCCTAGGCCAACTCAAGCGAAAGAAGCCTCACAGCCGGACAATTAAGCCATTCCAAGAGTGCACTACTATGTGTTTTCTGCAGCTGTACAAACAACTCAAATTGTGTTGCTTCCATTGGCTGCTTGCCAGATCCATGCCAAAGCAGTCCTTTCCAACAAGCATCACTCAACGGCCCGCAACTTGGCTTAATTGTGCACTTAACCGGTACAGTGAAACCTCCCTGGCTTGCTGTGACAATCATGGAGAACCTCTCCATGGTCCAGCATGGGCAAAATTTAAACAAGAACACTTGCAAAGTGATCTCGGGACATTCATCATCTTTTGGCTATGTGGGAACCCTTTATAGTCCAATGACCCTTCTTCATTGCCTACAACAAGCTCAACAGTCTGCACTCATCTATGGTCCTCATGGCCTTACATGTTGGCAGCTTCAACTACCACCAGCAAGGCATACGAGATTGAAGTGATGGTCAAAGCCCCGTTTGAGCATCCTTCATGTGTCTTTGCACCTCGCTCTAGCCAAGGCAATCACTAGTTGCCGACTAGCATGAAGATGTTATTTGCACCCTCATGATATTGGCAGGCCTTCTTCCATGGATTATGCAAGAAGACGTGCACCGTTAGGTCCTGGACAGCACGATACTTGGGACTTGGATGGTGAGAGGCCCACTCATTGGGCCTTGAGAACAAGTCCCATTTTAAAGGGAGTGGGTTGATGTCGTCCCCACTTGACCTGCATCTGTCACTATGCCCTTTGTAACGACAAATCTTCAACTTCTCAAGGTCATCTGGAAGTTGGAAAGCCTCCAAAACACCACTTTGTTCCGAAGCACTAGTGACTTTGTCATCACCTTTGTGCCTGAAAGTGTAATTCCAAACTGATTAGACCAAGTTTCTCCTTAAGCAATTGTGCTTTTTCTGCATCGGTTGCTTTTAATGTTGCCCCCAAACCTTCTATTGACAACTTCCCTTTTAGTTTATTCAAGCCTCGTAGTTCTCTAATATTGCATCCCCTTTTGTTTGTTCTACATCACATACAAGAAACTCTTTTAAGGTCGATAAATTGCTAAGCTTGCCCAAGCCTACAGCTATAAAACTCAAACACCAAGTACTTTCCAGCCTGAGATACTTTAAGTTCCAGTGTTCAAACATTTCCTTGGGTCACTCAATAATATTACTATTATTCAAATTCAACATCTCCAAGTTACAAAGTTTGCCAATTGAACTAGGCAACCGTCTCACTCTAGAATAGCTCCAATGGAATTTGGAAGCTCATGGATCCCACAGCCCTTCAATGACTACACCCTCAGCCACTTTACATTGATAATGCATGCAATATTAACCAAATGCGAATCAGCCAATAATGTACGCAACTTATTTGCTGCTCCTGAGGCACCATGCATGGGCAGTTCCGGATAGTCTATGCTGAGCAGAGATAGATGTCGAGTGTGCTCAGTAGCAGAAGCATGACTACATTCCTCTCGACCTATATGTAAGGCAAGATCATGCAAAATATCATGTAGTTTCAGATGCTTTTTTTTCAGTTTCTTCAATAAACATCACTTTATCAAATCATTAATACATTGATTTGCAGTCAGTTTGGCATCAATCCCTTCGTTTTCCTCAACTAATCCATGAGCCAACCATTGCATGACCAGTTCATCCCTTCCTATCACATAATCCTTTGGATAAATGCTGCAATATACAAAACAATTCCTCAAATAATGTGGCAAGTTATCGTAGCTCAATATGAGACCAGGAAGAATGTCACCACATCCAAAGGATGATGATGAGGCAGACATGTTCCATTCCAAAATCCCACTATCTGCAATGACCTCCCAATCCTCTTTTTCCATACTTCTTGACTATCTTCTTTTCAATAACTTTTTGCAGAAGTTGTCTTGCCAATCCCGCCTTGACCTGTCATGGAGATAATAGATATACCTACATGTCTATCCAGCGCACTACTCAGCGTAGCTCCATCAAACAAGAGCTTTTCGATTATGGCATTCTTATCACCCTCCCTGCCTATGGGTGGTTGTACACCACTAACAGGACCTTCACCAGTCACTTTTGGTGTTGTTTTGAGCGTATCTAAATCCACCATTTCCCTATCATTATTTATTTCATCAAGCCTTTGGTTGATCTTCTTGATTTCATTACCAAGCTGGTAGGGAAAAGAAACATGTTCTTTAAAGCACGAGTATAGAGTATTCCAAGGCTTTCGTACCTTTCTATTTAATGCCGAATCCTTCTCCCTTTTGCTAAGCCGAATGTCCTGGGCATCGTAAAAGGCATCCTTGAGCTCACTCTCGATCTTTGTCGCGGTCATTGCTGAAAAGGGGCTTGCTTTCTACCTCTTTGATTACCTTCTGAAAGCATTCCAGCTTCCTGAGATCGTCTTTTGCATTCAAAATGACCTTCACCTTCTCTTCCAACAAAATGGTTACAGCCCCCAACAAATGAGAAGTAGCTGTTTCTGCAAGTGCATTGATTACTTTTGCCATCTCATCCGTTTCTTAGCAGATGGAAGAGCAGAGAAAGAGAAGCAATTCTTACCCAATGGAAGGGAAGGACGCCAAATAAAGATCAAACTGAAAATGAGGAACCATTCAATTTCTGATCCCTGAAATAGGCAGAAGAAAATGGAGATGCCGACAACTCGAGCAACCCTCCCTGTGCTGACCCTTGCTTTGGAATTCGGTGAGAATTAACGTAAAAAGCATGACTTATAAAAATTATATAAACATATATAGTTACTGAATTTATAACTGGGTGTGGTTGTGCACCTTGAATCCAATGGAAAGTCCACATGGTCTAATCACAACAAACTTAATTAAAAAAAAAAAAAACGTGTTAAAAGCGTGACAAATATATCAGTGTCTTATGGCTGGGCCGAGTACTCGACGGAACTCCGTACTGAATCTGAAACCAGTTTATCTGATAACCTAACAGGTTGGTCTGAGTCGATTTGATGGGGTTCGGCTCGGTTTGGTATGTTATTTAATATAATTTTTATTTGAATAATAATAAATAATTTATTATTAAAAATATATTTTATATTAAAAAAATTTATTTTACATTTAAAAAACAATTTTTTTATTTTAATCGAATGAATACGAATTTGAGTTCTGGATATGAATTTGGGTTTTGGTCTCGATCAGCCTGACATAAAATGGCAAAAAGATCGTTTCTTTGAGAAAACATGAAGCAAGAAAAAGCAAATGGCGTTTTGCATGTTTTTAACTGTTTTTTGACTTTTTCTAATAACAAACTGATCGTTTCCATTTTTTATTTCTATTTCTAGTTGTTTTTATTATTTTTATGTTGTCTTATTAGTTTCTTACTTATTCGGCTTTTTCATAAATTCTAAAGATTTTAGTTTTTTTGAAATGTTATGATATTTTCAAGCTCCCTGTAAAAAACCATAGTTTAAAATGCAGAAACAGTATGTGACTACGGTCTAAACATTATAGCTTACATACATATGATTTAACTAGTGATTTGGCACTTTTTTTTTGGTAGTCAGATCTGAATCTGGATTCAATTAAAGTAAACCAACTTTAAGTTAGAAATCCAACTCGTTTGAATCCCTAGACTCCTTATATATGAGTTCATATATCATGATTAGGGTATTGCTATACCCCAAATATCTTGTGAAATTTAGATTCTAAAATCAAACCGAACCAAAACAAACTACCACCTGACAGTGCAAGAGGAAGCCCTTTAAATCCATAGAACTACCAAAGAAATTAAGGGTGTGAAGTTCTTAGCTAGAATGTTTCTTCGTCTTATTTTAGCAATACCTGATTAATTAAATTTCTATTTTTGATCGCTTGTCTAAGTTGGTACTTGCATTAGAACGTGCTAATACATTGCTTTTCTTCCGGGCATGTCACCCATGCCACTCGAACCAGCAACCAACCATTGGCCCATTTCCTCTGGCACACTCGAAGCAGCAACCACCCATTAGCCCAAAAAGAGTGTGAAACCTGATTAACCAAATCTGAATCTCATTGCCAATCCGCAATCATCTGGCAGCTGTAAAAAATTAAAGCACGAAGACTAGTTGCTGATACATTGCTTTTCTTCAACAATTTATGATTTACGGTGAACTTCTTAGTAGCATTTCAAACCAGATGAAGTTCCAATGTACCTTTTAGATGAAATCCTGGGAACAAAATTTCTCAAAAGCGGTTAATAAGAATATACAAAAAGCAAGCCGAGCTCAAGCTGGGCCAGCTCGAACTCGACTCAACTCATATATAGTTTGACTTCAGCTCGACTCACTTAACTGAGTCCAAGCTCGAGCTTCGCATGTTTAAGCTCATGTTTTGTAATATATATTTTGTGCTTAAACTTTCTATATTTTTATTTAAGCCATTTTATGTTTTTGAAATTATAAAAATAAGTATTAGTGTTGAATGATTTTAATTGAGTTGGGTTCTTCCAACTCGAACTCGACTCATTTACATATTTGAGTTATCATTTAGGCTCCAACTCGACTCGTTTAACTTACAAGTCGAGTTCAAGTCAAGCTTAACTGGGCAACTTCGAGTCGAACCCGAGTTGGCTCGACTCGAGGAACATTCCTAGTAGTTAATTCACATTAATTGAGGATATATTGACATGTTTACTTACCAGGAGGATCTATATAGATATATACAGTAGTCTGATTATTGGCCTGTTTGTGTTAAAAAAAGAAAAAAAAAGGAAATGAGAAAAAGTGAAATTATTGTCATGATATTTTGGAAAGATCAAAATCATTGCATTTTTTCCTTTTTTTGCAATAATTTCTAAAAAATATAAACATATTTTAGTTTTTCTTGGTTTATTTTATCGTTTCAATAACTTTTTTGAATTTTTATGAATGTCGGTAAGACATTAAAAAGTGAAACATGAAAACGAATTCACATATTTTATCTCATACCCTTAATTCATATTCACATATATGAATATGAATAAACAAAAAACAGATCTGAATTTGAATTCAAAATCTGATTTCACATTCCCAATCTGATTCTTATATTGAGATCTGAATCTGAATTTTGAACCGAATTTTTCCAATTTTCAAAATGGAAAAGAATTAGATATAGGAAATTTGTATAAAAAAAAATCTGACCCGAATCCTATCAGGTATTTATGCATATCCGAATCTGAATCTGATTGGATGTCATTTTTTAAATATGATTTGATTTCTTAATCAGATATTAAAAATTTTTTCACATCCAATTTTTTGGATCGATTTGATTAGATATTCAATTCAAATCTAGTATATTGACATCGCTAAGTTCAAGTAAGTTCATTTGTTCAAGTAAGTTTGTCTGACCTAGGTTATCATTTTATTTTTGTATTTTTTTAAATTAAAACCCAAAAAAGTGGTAAAGTGAAATGAGGAGCTGGTAAAGGAACTAAAACGAGTCTACCTCAAATCGGGACTTAGTCTACTTGGGTTGATCTCAAGCTAACCTGGTACAGCTCAACTTGAGCATGGACTGAATAAGATATGAATGGAGTAGAGTGACCTCAACTCGGCTCGTGTACATCCCTACTAATGAAAGGGTACGAGGTAAATACTATCTCTGCTCTTTCCTTATTCCAAATCACTTTCTTCAGCCAACAGTTGCTGATAAACGAATTAAAAGACTCGCGAAAGACCCTATCTGGGGCCCTCGCAGTTTTGTTTTCTCTCTCCCTCAATGCATTAAGGTTTCTCATCATAACTACCATAGAATCCAAACCTCCCATTATGTCCTGCAGCTCCAACTTGCAACCCATCCCTTCCTCTACATGGGCAACTAATTCTGGCTGCTCCCTTTGAGTACTCAGAACTTATAGCCCAATTGCTTCTACCACACCTTCGTGCACTCAGACTTAGGATCCCACATGCATGGATGCATGTGGTTTAAGAAGGGTGGATTGTAACAATTCAAAAGTTTAGTCTCATATGGAAGATTGTGAGAAACCTTAAAATGCTCCTAAAGGGAGTTGTTAAATGATTTGTTGTCCTGGTTCGTAGCTTTTGTCAAGCTGAAATCGAAATTTCTAGGAGGTGGGTTGTGATCTACAAGACTATAAACCCAAGCATAGGAGTGGGTTGGGTCGTTATGGTGGTATCAGAGCACGGTTCAACATTCAGACTTAGGGTTGCACATAGACAGATGAATGTGCCTTAAAGGGGGTGTATCGTAGTAAAGTTTAGTCTCGATTGTGAGATAATTTCAAGGGATTATAAAGGGAGATGTTAAATGGTTGGTTGTCTTAGTTTCTAACTTTTTTCAGCCAGAAACCAAAATTGTTAGGGAGTAGGTTTGCATTCGCTGGACTAGGAGGCCGAGCCCGATAGTGGGTCGAGTCCTTACAATGACAAAAATGTGAAAGTACCATGCAGTGGTACATTTTTTAGAAAGCCTTTTGCTGAGTGAGAGGAATATGTCAGTGGCCTAGCGAGAGCTGAATCTACCAACAAGATCGAAGTTTGCGTCATGCGTAGTTGGCAACCCGTGAGTTTGGATGCCAACTGGGTTACCGAATTGCCTCAGTGGCTTGTCCAAGTCGGGTCTCAAAAGCTAAAGTTATAATAAAATTTTTTTCTGTCGTTTTTGTGGTTTTCAAAGATTGAAATTTGAAAAAATATGTTCTTTTGGTGGTCGCTAAAATGAAAAAAATAAAAAACGAAAAAAATGTTTCTAAAAAATAGTAATACTAAAAACATCATATGAAACCATTATTATGGATTCTATTTTCATTGGAGGATATAGAGTTTCTCATGCATCTCTCATCCTTCTCACCCTCTTTTTTCCTCTTATTCGGGTTTGGTCTCATTTTAGTTTTTAGTTACTGTCCTCCTCACCATCCTCTCCCTCTCTCTCTCTGCTTGATGGCTTCTCGAGAGGCCAGGATGCTGGATGATTTCTCTCGGATGACTATTAATGCTTACCATTGGATCACTATAAGTGTTGTTATCTGATCACAAGAGAAAAAAGATGAATGAACAGCCAAACGAAACCCTTGCCTATGAGCTTCCTTTTGAGTTCTGACTAACAACAGAGCTTGAATCATTGCAAATGAGTGTTGTAAAAAAATGGGTATGAGTGACAGATTCGCTTTTTTTTTTTTTTTTTGTATCCAACCAAACTCGGGTGATTCAGAGCCGACTCAGCTATTCCAAGCAACCCGGGTGATTCAGACATGATTCTTTTGAAAATCAGATGTGTACCTATCAAACCTGGAACCATGACTCATTTCCTAGCGATTCAAGATGGCTCAAGCGATTCCTGAGTTGGATCACCGAGTTTGCCAACCATGGTGTTAGGGAGTGCAGACAATATACCTTCAACTTCATTCCACATCTCATCTCCTTGACTCAGGAGCATGACTCACAATTAAATCCAACTAACCATCAAACTTGCCGGTACTTTCATTGGCAGTTATGTTATGCCCATTGGAGTTAATACCTTCAACTTAGTACAGCTCCTACCTCATTAACCCAAAAAGATAACACCCATAGGAATCAAACTAATGAGCACGTTCTCATCGACAGGGAGTGGAAACACAAATTTTTCATGAGAAAGGCCAAATTATAGTTTCAAAATTTTAACATGGCCGAAATATAATTTTTCACAGATTTGTATAGGATAAATGATTAAAAAAAATTACATTTGAGTTGTTATAGCTCCACCCCTGCTCATCGGCTTGCGAGCCTAACCGGAAATGCTATGTCCCTCGGGACTATATTGCCTCTGGATCACATGCCATGATGTGGACTCCAGAGATCAAACACAATTGGATAGGACCCACATCAGACAATGACCAGGGACCTCATTCAAGCCATGTGCCCACGCTTTCGCAGTTGGCCGGCCGCAGTCTCTGATCGTATCCTTGAGATTTATGGTTGCAAACAGAGACAAGTCGCGAACAGCTAAATACATTAGAAGATGACAAAATCCTTGAGCCAGATCAGACCTATTCACGCTGCCTGCTTGAATTCCCGCCATAGAAACAAATTTGTAAATTAGCCGCTAATTCATCTACAGAATGAAAAAACTCATCATTCTCTTCTTCAAAAGAATGATATGATATTTCCATGGTATAAATTTATTTTCTTCAAAAGTTGCGAAGCCACTAATGGAGGGGGTGTTCGATGAAGGATGAATTGTGGAATTCTAACATTAAGATTCTCTAACAAAGAATTTTGATTCTTTTTTTGTAAGCTCATTCTTGAATCAAAAATTCTAGAATCGTGAATCTTATCTGAGGTGTAGAATTATAATTTTAGAATTTCTTTCATCACCCTTTACAAACACATCATGATGGTTTTAGTTCATGTTTTATCAAATGCATCATTTTCAATTCTGAAATCAAAATTTCAGACTAGCACAAAGGAAAGCTAGAACTGGAAATTTCGTTGTAATTCTATTCTTGAGGTGGAATTTGTTTATAAAATCAAATTTTAAAATCAAAATTCAAGGCCTTTAAACACTTTCAGAGACATCCTCGTCAATCCCCATCGTATGCATCACTGAACCAAAGGTCTGCCAAAGAAGCAAATTTGAAAATGCTTAAAACAAAATGCCCTTTATTAGGCAGAGTTCTTTCATAATTCTGCTAGTTTTAGGCTCTTCAAATTCCCTAAACCAACAAGAATGGGCAAGAAGAGTTCTGAAGCCAACAGTTATGTGATTCTTGCCATCAATTCAGAACTCAAGAGTACGCTTATCAGGTGAGCATGCTTCAAAGATTTTACCCATTGAAGACAGTGATGCAGAGTCCAATGAAAGGGTTTCTTTTTTCATTAGCTAAAAAGAATTAATCTAAAGGATTGGATAGAAGATAAATGTTAGACTTTAATCATTTTCAAACTAATAGTTGTTTTGGAGTTGAATATGCCATCTCTCAGTTATAGAACTGTGAGTATTTCTTATTGCTATGTGGTGAAATGACTCCTCGAGATTGAAGCTTAGAAGCCAAAAGTGGTAGGTAGGCCTCGGCGATAAACATTCAGAGACACCTGATGGGTCTTAGATGAGCACCTAAGCAGGGCCTAGACAAGGAAGAAACAGTAAATGAAAGAAAGAAAGACAAGAGGAAAGAAGAAAGTGAAGAAAAAGAAGAACAAGAAGGAAAGAGGGAAACAACAAAAGAAAAAGAAAGAAGAAAGGTAAAAGTAGAGGGGAAAAGGATTTAAAATAATTCTTTTCTTGACTATTAAGGGTTGAAGAAACATGCAACGCAGTTTGTTTTTCCCCTTCCAGCAAGTTGAAGGAAAACCAGACCTGAACCCTCTTGAGAGGATAGATTCTTTGGATGGCTTACAGATCTCTGGCTTTTAAGTTTACAGGTTCAGATTAGGCAGAAAAAAGCAGCACATGTAAACAGAATTATGACAGTCACACAAATCCCACTATGCCAACACATTTGGTTCTAAAGATCAAGAGTCTCCCGGCTTATTACCCGGTCATGTTAAGTCCCAATAAATTAAATATAAATATGAGATAAAGCATCACTCGGAGTTTGATATACACAAAGAAAGTCATATATGATTGAAATGTAAACAGATAGGAGTTTTATATACAATTATAATATTTTATTATGATTAATTATATTTTATATATTATTATATATTAAAAAATATATTTATTTTTTAATTTAATTGGGCATGGATCAGGCTTGGATTTTAGGTGTTGGACCGGCCGGAGTCCGACTCCTAATCGAGCCAGGCTGGGTCGATGCCCAGGCTTAGATGTAGAACCTGCGTAGCCTTGCATGAATGTGCCCGGCTTGGGCTTGGAGCACGTGGCTCTGTTGAGGGCCGTCAACCACAGAGGGGTACCTTGAAGAGCGGGTAGCAAGGCAGCCAAGGCGAAGATAGGTTTTTGTAGTCCATGTCTAATGGTCTAGGGCTAGTCGTGAACAAGAGAGTAGCTTTCTCGACCAGGCTGAGGCTGACACTGCTAGATGGTGAGAACGCCGAAGCAGCGGCAATGAAACAGGCCTGGCCTGCCTCAGTGTAATAAAATATTAATTACTAATTTTTAAAATAAGTTTTACTTTTATATATGTAATATATATATTTTAACTTTTGTTCACTAAAATTGAACTGTGCAGGGCTTAGGCTTAAGCCCAGGCATCGATCAAATGCCAACCAGAGCCTGGCCGTGGATGGCTGGATGTCAGAGTCTTCGACAAGACATCCTCTTGGCCGAGGCCTGAGCCTACCAGCAAGGGACGGGTGGTAGTGTGGCAAGTTGCTGGCCGCAGGTGGCTGGCAGTAGATGTCCTTAGCCATGACTGATGGTTGTTAGGCCTTGTGGCAGCTAAAGCAGGGTCCTAAAGGGAGGGTCTAGGGAGAGAGAGAGAGAGAGAGAGGGAGGAGGGGGGAGAAGTAGTGGCTGGTAAGCATAGGGCCAATGTTGGTGTTGTGTCAGACTACCAAGTTGTCATGATATGGGTTCTAGCAGAAGGTCTTCCTCTGAAGGTCTTCCTTTGAAGACCAGGCTACTGGCACTGGCTTTGTGCGCTGGTGAGCAAGCATGGCTTGGGTGCGAACCGATGTACACTGTGGAGCAGCTTGCAATGGTCGGCCTTGAGGAAATAGACAAACTTTGACTGGCATTTTACAGAGAATGGTGGTAGAGTCCAACTTTGGTTCTGAAATATATGGTAGATCTTGGCGAAAGGATTCTGGGATAGAGAGAGAGAGAGAGAGATTGGCCAATGGACAGCGGTAAATGAAGAACTTCCAAAGGATGTTTGTAGAGCCAATGTTGGCTTATTCTTTCTTTTTTCTTTTGTTTTAATTTTTCTTTTTTATGCCAACTGGTTAGCTAAGGGATTCTTTTACAATTTTGTAAAAGTTGTTACTGAGGGTAGTTTGGTCATTTTTATGTACACAATCTACAAAATTAATGTAGCAGATCATAAAGTTGATGTGGAAGGAGGAAAGGGTGGGGGTAAGCCTCGGGCTGGGCTGCCGCCTGGTACCCGGTACCCGGCCCGACTTGGGCCCGGGCCCTGAAGATTTGAGTTTCAGGCTTTTTTTTTTTGGGGTCAGCCCGGCCCGGTAATTAACTGGTCAGGGGTCCGAAAAACCTGACAATAAATTTATTTATTTTTTTTCAAAAATAAACGGGCTTGGGGAGTTTTCTCTTCTTTTCGCTGTTTTGCCGAGGACCGAAGTGAGTCTTCGAGGTTGCCAACTTGCAGGAAGGGCGGGCGGAGAGCGGCCGCACAGGTGAGCAAGGGGCTCGCAGACTCGCAGTCCTGGAGGAGGAGGCTTTGGGCAAAGGCGGCAGAGGTTGGTGGTGGGAAGTGGACGGTGGCAGCTGGCTTCCATTGCCCAGTTCCATATCTGACTTTCTTCTGATCGGATTGGGGTTAGGGTTGGGAAGGTTTAGGGTTAGGGTTTTCGAAACTTGCTGTTTAGTGGATTAAACCACAATCCCTCCTACTGTTTCCTCTGGTGGCGCGGTGGGTCCTTCGATGATGAAGAGTGCTCACTGCTTCTTCATCTGACTTTCTCCTTTTCTTTCTCATAATTTTAGCAAGCAAGAAAAGGGAGAAAGAACAAAGAAAAGGAAAGCAACACAGAGGGGAAGGGAGAGACCCTTCACGGCAGCAGCAAAATGGGGCTGAGCGACCCTTTACTGAAGCAGGGAAAAGCTTGAAAGTCAGAGGGGGAGAGAGAGACCTTCAAGGCAGCAGCAAAAGGGTGCTGGGACTCAGCGAGACCCTTCATGGCAGCAGAAATCGAGCCAGGCTGGGCCTTGGTCATAATCTCAAGCCCAAAGCCCGATACTTTATTGGCCCGGTTAGAAACGGCCCAGGTTTCGAGCTGGCCCGATAGCCTTAATGGGCTTAGCTTTTGCATATTTTTGGGGCCGGGCTGGGCTGACCCAGGTCGGTAGATGTTGTGTTTCACCGATAGTGCATGAGTTGTGTTTTCCCCATTGTTGCACACGATAAACTTGTAGATGGTCACTTAATTTGGAGTTCTCATTAATGGCACTGCTAGGATGCTTGTCTACATTTTTAAAATTCACATTACATGGTTTTTTATTTTACTTTATGGTGAATGAAAGAAGATTTTATATGGTTGTTCTGTGCATGTGTTTCAGGTGAGCATCAAGACTATTCTTGAAGAATTAGCAGACTGTAAGAGTGGTGATCTTTGGTGTTTGCCATTTTGGTTTTTGAAGGGCTAAACAAATGATTATTCATCTTCTATTAAGTGCATTGTACATGTATTACATATGCCTGCTTTCAGAATCCAGGTTCCTGGATTGCACTTTGCACCCTGCTTGGCTTCTCGAGCAACTCTTTCTCATGAATGATCATTGTAGCACGAAGGGACTCTTGTCACTTGTTCTCTTTCTCTCTCTCTTTCTATCAATATATTATATATATATGTATATATATATATATATATATATATATATATGTGTGTGTGTGTGTGTGTGTAATATAATATATTATTTTTTCCCTGTGATCAGGAATTAATGCTGAATATATATATATATATATATATATATATATATATACATATATATATATATATATATGTTCTTATTATCAAACAATAGACAAAACAAACATTACAAAAGGACCACAATGTACAAGACGCAACTATTGGATAAAACATACAAAATAGATAGAACATAAATGAAATGTCCGGCAAAACAAATAGGACAAACAGGACAAACTACAGAAAAAAAACACTGAACAAAAGGAACTCTAAGTTTTGTTCCTAAAACCTTCAAATAGTGGGCAGATAACACCAATAACATGACAGAGGTGTGGTACGAAGGACATCCAGTCCATTTGGTCCAATGAAACAGTGGTCAAAACGATCTATTAGAATGCACACTTAGGCGCATTTACTAGCTAAGTGTGCATGAAAGAAGCCAATTTGTAGCTATTGGCCCTGCTTACACAGGGAATTGAATCCCCACCTCCCCCATTTAGTTGAAGCATCTTTAATATATGATGCCATGAAAACATATTGGAAAGCCTTAGAGACCAACCTTAAAAGAATGATGATTCAGCATGAATCGGCTGATTTATGACTGATTCAACGGATTTGATAAAAAAAATTGTTGAATTTTGGAGGCTCTTGAATCAGCGATTGCATTTTATTCAAATCAGCTCATTCAGGCCTATTTAAATCGATAGTACCGATGAACTTATATAAATCATGACCGAAAACGACAATGGATGATGTGATGGTTAAATGTCTGAAACTAGTTATGTGCACACCCCTGTTGGCAAAAAATTGTGCAGAGGGGTGTACAATGACCAAAATACTTTTGATTAAGTGAAAAGGAGCAAAACTAGTTTTATGCACACTTTTATGTATGCATGCATGGGAGTGTGTCCATGATTGGTGCTAAATAAATCCGGAAAAATTCCCAAACCACAAACTTCTACATCACCTACAGTTCCTGTTTCTCACATTTGTCGGACTTCTCTTTGGATGCATGATTTTTTTTTTCAACATCCAAAATTTTATTTAGCCCATCCAAGTTTTGTGACCTGACCATTGAGTAGAAGTACAATTTGTTCATGCCACGAGGGAATGCCATCAACCTTGCAGAAGTGGCGGTGCTGTCGCATGTCACCCGCTCTGGGTGGGGGGACTTTGACTGCCAACTTTTGCTTTGGTGAAGAAAAGCAAGTGGGTGACGCTCAACCAACCATACGGCGCGTGCTCTACTAGTCAATGGCTTCAATTTTGGCGTCTTTAGGTTTTGATGGGCAAGAAAATTTTTCAAATCTTTAAATTTTATTTACATGGCTACAAGAAATATTTCCTGCCCATCAAACCGGCCCTGATGGAAACCAGGTCATAGAATCCTGCTTTCCACTTAGGCCTCGAAGCAGAGCTTACGGCCAAAGGAAAATAGTGTGAGAGTTTTGACCTTTTATCTAATTGGCAAGTTATGGAATTGCTTAATCACAAACAGGAAGTCAGAATTTTCGAAATGGCTGGTGTCGGAGTTCCTCAATTTTGGAGGTTCAAAACCTACCATGCTCCAACCTGTCTTGTAAAATAACAAACCATTTTCTGTCAATTAATTAAGCCAAAAAAAAAAAGCCTAGCTCGAAGTGGGCATCAATGAGGTAGGCAGTCCTTGAGTGGGGGACACTTAGAATATTTAAGTGGTAGAGGTAGTACAATGGGGCCTTCTAGTTTCATAGCCAAAATGATTTGGATTCAATGATGTTGATGGGTGCACTCAAAAACTTCCACTCACTCTATAAATGACAATATGTTCATCATGGAGGGTAACCAACCCATTTGAAAATGGAGAATCCAATCTACCTGTCCATTAAAGAAAGGAGAAAAGAAAACGAAGAAAAGGACACCATGCACATGGTTGCCTTTCTGCCTCTTTTTTTTTTAAAGGAACCTAGAGAGCACCCATGTGGTGATCATGAGTTCATGGCTCTTTGGGAGCCAACTCTTCACGGGACAAATCCACAGGCTCAGTCTAAGAGGTGACAAAAGCATCATTTTAATTAGGATAGACCAAGGGCACTAAAGCAAAAAAGAGGTAGTTCTGATATGAATTTAATCCATAATATCCACCTGTAAAATAGACAAAGTGACGAGAACATCATTTTCTTTACGAGAGACAAAGGGTATTCGTACAAAGTAAAGCAAAAAAAAGGACAGCTATGAGATGAATTTAATCTAAAGCATCCAGCAGTCAAAAAGACAGTGGTAAGAGAATAACGTTATCTTTGATAGAACAAAAAGAATGGCTGCAAGGTGCTTGAACTGGCTTTAAGCACTAAAAGATTGCATTGCTCATTCATTGAGGAAGATGCCCGTTTAACCCTTCCTTCTCAGCATCGTTTTCATTACGATAGACCAAGGATATTCGTATAAGCTAAAGCAAAAAAGGCAGTTAATGAATTTAATCCATAATATCCACCAGCAAAAGAGACAAAGTGACAAGAACAACATTTTCTTTACGATAGACAAAGGGTATTCATACAAACTAAAGCAAAAAAAAAGACAGTTACGAAATGAATTTAATCAAAAGCATCGAGCAGTAAAAAAGACAGTGATAAGAGAATAATTTTTTTTATGCTAGAGCCAAAAGAACGGCTGCAAGGTGCTTTAACGGGCTTTAAGCACTAAAAGATTGCATTGCTCATTCATTGAGGCATGAAGTAGAACCCTGTGGCCAAGCACTTGGTCGTGGCTACTGAGGTGGGAAAGATGCGACAATTCTGGTTGCAGGATGAACTTCTAATTTCAAAGGGCAAAGGTGTGTTCGTGCCTAGATGGGGAAACCTTTGGCAAGAGTTGCTGAAGGAATGTCATGACTCATTATGGGCAGGTCGTCCTGGCTAGGAGCGGACATTGGTGCTCCTTGAAAGTGGCTACTATTGGCTACAAATGAGAGATGACGTTGAGGCATACGTAAATACTTGCTTGATTTGCCAACAGGATAAGGGAACAAATTAGAATACTACCGGCCTCTTGGAGTCTCTGCCTATTCCAGAACATCCATGGGAATGCCTTTCTATGAACTTCATCGTCAGCTTACCCAAAGTTGACGGCTTCAGCTCCATCCTCATGGTTGTGGATGGATTCTCACAATATGTGACCTTCATCCTAGCCTCTAAGGAATGTCCCACGGATAAGACAATAGAGTTATTTGTGAAGCACATAGTGAAACATTGGGAGGTGCCGAAAAGCATCGTAAGTGATTGTGACCCACTTCACAGGAACGTTTTAGCTGATGTATTTCGTTTGTTGGGTTCAGATTTATTATTCTCAACAAGTTTCCATCTGCAAACTGACGGCCAAACTGAATGGATCAATGACTTATTGGAAACATACCTTCAACACTATGTCAACGCAAATCAAAAGAATTGGGTGAAGTTATTTGATGTAGCCCAATTTTTTTACAATTTCGAGATAGCCACTAGACAACAACCATTGATGTGCCATACCCTTGCAACTCAAGAGAAGGGACGGCCTACTTTCGCCTACCAGTTTGTCTGCAACTAGCAGGAGCAGACGGAGTTGGCTAATGCGTTCTTACATAAGGCCACCAAAAATATGAAGAAATTAGCAGATCGGACTCGAAGGCCAATGGAATTCTGAGTTAGATGAGCACCAGAATCCGAATGTTTAACTTTCCATTGCTTTTAGGGTCTCTACACTTCAGTAAGTTAAAAAGATACAGAAGGTTGCATGACAAGATACAATAAACTATTATAACAATTGTTATATACTTACACTTGAGATGGCCCCTCACCCTATGCCATGGCCTTTCTTTGGCTCCTTCTTGCTTGACACATCGATACCTTAGGCCACCTCTATTGCCTTGTGATCTACCTTGCTAACTAGTGTCCTCTTTGCCTCTTTGCTGCGGAATCGAGATACTAATTTTTTGTTGACTCTCATTTCTTTTATTGCTTGCTTGTTACCACTTGGCCTTCTCTCCCCCACACACTCCCCTCTCCCCACAGCAGCTTTTTCTCCTTTCTCCTTCACCTTCAGTCAATAGTGGTTGGCAATTTACTTGGCAGGATTAAGAAGAGCACAATAATAGTATGTTCAAGAACATATCAGTGAGTGTTGCTTCAATTGGATGCATCATGAAGGTAGATGTTCACCTTGCTCTTTGCATTGGCCACGGAATGACTTCTGCCAAGAGGGGGTTGAGGGTCTGCCCTATCACCAAGCCCATTTTCTTTCATCAAACATGAGAACACTCATCCTAGAAACTTCATTCCATAACATCACACCCAAGGGTGGCAGGAAGGGGGGCAGGCAGGGAGCCTTGCCCCCACCCTCCCCTCAGATTTTAAAAACTTTAAAAAATTTTATGTAATCTAAAAAATTTTAGTTTAATATATATAAAAATTTTGAAAATTTCTATTTTTGTATTTCTGCGTTAAAATTTTGAAACTATAATTTGCCCCTGGTACGGCCCCTGATCATACATGCTCATAACTAGAATGGGGACAACGGTTCCCATTCCAGTGATTCCTCAAAACAATTTTCTAGAAACAAGTTACCAGTTAAAGGTTTCTATATGATCAAACTATACATAAAAGACAAATCTATACAGGTAAAATTATTCAATGGTATAGACTTGTAATCAACACCACCCTTTTAAGTATCAACTGTGCGCATTCTTGCCCTTTCACTTTCGCTTCTCATGCTCTATGTTTGTGACTTTATCGACCGTGTTTTTTCCTCTCTCATTTGTCTCCATCGGATTCCTACGTTGCCATCTAAGAAACAAGAAGGGGCAGAGTCAGGAATTTTTCTTGAGGGACCAAATTATAGTTTTAAAACAACAGCGAAAATATAATTTTTTAAAACTTTTACATCACGTTAATTTTGTAACATTTTTTTTACATGTGAATTTTCATTTTTATTTTTATTTCTTTTAAGGTCTAGATACCCGCTATTGGAGATACAAAAATTGGGGAGGATAAGTTCACCTTGGACTCACAGGAAATTCAGCTATCCTTTGCTTCGAGTTTCGAACAAGTGAACCTGGGGGAAGAATCCAATGGAAATTTGAAGATATTCTTTGCGTCGACTTCCACTGGATTTTTTTTTTTTGGCTGCCCTCCTTTATTTCCTTCTTCAATCATCTTGAGACTCTTCATTTCTTTGCCGTCTTGTTCCTTGATTCAATTCTCATGCAGAATTTCTTGGAATAATGTTTTGCATTTCTTTCATAAATTTCTATTTCTGTATTTCTTCACTCCTATCAATAGGTGATTGCAATCAGATTTGGTGTTCTTTTTCCTAGTTGCAATTGATTTTTACTGCGACCTCCTGAGTTTAAATTGATTGATGATTACAATAGGAAGAAAACAGAGCTGATCGAGACAGAGGCGATGCATGAAAGCAACTATGTTCTTCCTCCGTTCTTCCCGGTCCCAATGTTGAAAAGCAAAATTTAAAATTAGTATATAAATTCTAGAGATCACAATGCATAAAAGATTGATGAGTTAAAAAACCATTATTTTACTTCTGAAAAAATGTTTAAAAAATGGGACTTTTTTTAACAACAAAAATTGGGTTGAACATACCTCTTAGCTTATTGTTCGCACCCCACTTCGCTCGGTGTGGGCTGGGAAGTTTGCATGTGAAGCAGGAAAAATCAAGTTTTGATTGAAAATTGATTTTAAGAGAAAGGGACCCGTCCCTACCACCATTAACAAGGGCAATTGATCCAAGGTCTGAGTTTTCTCAAGCTTGACAAGTTTTTTTTTCTTCTACATGCAAGTGTGGGGATTTGATTTCAGACTTTTAGAGTTCATTTTAAACAAAGAGTTGGATTTGATTCAGAATAATTCTGTATTTCAAAAATTTTCAAGATTGAAAGATCATTCTTGGAATAGAATTTTTGAATTAATAATGGATTTTAGCAATTGAAATTTGATTTGGTCCCAAAAATTGGAATTTAGAATTGGAAATTGAGAATTGAAATATTGGATTTTGAATTGAATTGGGTATTGGACAATTAACGCTTTGTTTTTGAAACTAGGATCCTGGAATTGAAAATTGAAAGTTTGAGCTAAACTTTAGAATTTCAAAGATATTTTGGACTTGGGGATTTGAAATTTAACTTGAAAACTCTTGGAAGCCTTGGAACTGGAATTCAGTTTTGAAGCCAAAATTGAATGTGGAAAAAATGGATTGGATAGTTGAAGGCTAGTTGAAATTTTTGAGAATCGAATCTTTGAGATTGAAATTTTGGGTTTGGAATGGGTGGAACCTGATCGATTTCCTTGAAAACAACTTTGCATTTAAGATTTTGATATTTGAATATAGTTTTGGCATTTTGAGAGATTTGACATTATTTGGTTGGTTTTGATACTGAAATGAGATTAGAAATTTGGAAATTGGGTGTCCAAGTCTAGTTTTATGATAATTTTCTTGATTGGAAAATTTTGAATTTTGAATTTTTTTTTTTGGAATTTTCTCAAGGTTATGATATTTTGCTTTAGAAATTTTTGGATTTGAAAATCAGTTTGATTTTGAAAAAAATATGGAATCATTTTGAAATTGATATTGAATGTTTGGGTTTTATAATCATGTTGAAAATTTTGTGCTTCTGCATCAAACAAAGCGAGGTGCTCAAGTTTTTGTCACAATACGACTTAATCATGGAAGCAACTCTGACTTGATTCACTTAGATTTTAGTGAATATGAGTGGGTGCATTCATGAAGTGAGTGCATGTATGCATGAAATAAACTGCATGTACATTTATGCTTCGCTCTATTTCTCTCCATGCATAATTAAATTTGATCTCACATAGACATAGGTCCATCTTGGAGGTAGAAAATATAAGACGTTCCCCAAGCCCCAACTTGATGTGGAGGACATGAGGTTAGGTTTTAACATTTTAGTTTTGAAATAGGATTTCAAAAATTCATTGATAAGCTGATTTCAACACATTTACTAGATCGTAGGCAAAAGGAATTAATTTGTATGAAAATTTGGAGGATTTGAGCTTTGACAAATTTTCTCTTTGGGTAGCAATATCACTTTTGCGAAGTCCTTTAGAAAGAAACGTTTGAAGAAATGATTCTTGAATTTTGATTTTGGAAATAGCGTGATATATATAGTTTTGGAAAATAGCATGATTTTGGAGATGATTGGATTTTTGGAAATAAGTATTCCCAAATGGGTTTTGTAAAAAATTGAATTTCTTTGGTGGTTTCGAACTTGATCAAAGTCTAAGGATTTCTTTTTCAAACCCAACAAGATTAGAAATTTTCATTAATTGCTGATTTTCAAAATCACTTGGATTTCTGAAAATTTCACAAACAAATGGGTTAAAACGGGCTCATTGCAATTGATATATTCCATTTACAATATAAACCACACTCATAAATTGAGTGGATCAGATTCTTGGTGGAATCAATCTGATGTGATAATGAAGTCTGATTCGTTGCTCGTCCAAGGAATAAGGAAACCATTCAGGCTTCACTCGTCTTTTTTTTTTCTTTGCATACATCATTAAAATATTCAATCACATAGACAATGAACAACATTTTCTTCCAAGCCATAGTGGTCTTCTCTTTCCAATTTTGCACAGGTTGGAGGACTCTTTGAAAATTAGATTTTTTTTTATGGAATAAACTCAGCTTGAACACTCTATTTCCCAATTTTTAAAAATAGAAAATTTAGTTTGGATTACTTGTGAGAATCATGATGCACATATGCTTTTAATATGAATATTATCGTGGTGACCCATCGGACTGCTTTTAAATCATGCAGGGTGAACAGGGGAGAACAGGGGAGGCCAGGCTGGGCTTGACTTGAAGGTAGGGAGTAGTTGGACGCCAAGCAAATGATGCCTTGGGCATGGGTTGTTTTGAGCAGGGGTTGCCTTGGGCAGGGGACTGCCTTGAGCTGAGGACTCCTTGGGCAAGAGTTCAACTATCACTACAAAAAACCTAAGCATTACTGGCGGCCACAAAATGTCGGTGAAAATAGAATGCATGTCAGTAATGGTTTAACCGACATTTCATTCTTTTGTTGGTAAAGGGAATGTCGGTAAAAGTCATCATCGATACATTGGACAAAGCATAAGTGTATGGTATCACCAGCGCGACCTAAACATAGGTAACCATTGACTACTAACGACATCCTCTCGCATCGATAATAATATATTATTTTCAACATGCTAGTGACCTTCGGTAAAAACACTACCAGCAGTGAGACAGTCCATTGGTAAAATATAACTTTTCACTCATTTAAACAATTCGGTAAAAACACTGATGGGTGGCTAAAAAGGCTAAGGACGGGAAACATTCAAACATCCAAAAAAACATTCATTTGACAACTAATCAAAATAATATTCTATGAATAAATATATGTGTACCTGAATTTGACATGGTCTAAATTTGATGCCAAAATTCAGCCACAATGCTCTGGAATCCGTTGATGACAAAAATTAGGATAAAATTGAGGGTTTTGTAGACATTTGTGTAATTAATATATCAAATTGAATGTACTAAGATCAACAAACATTTTTCTAAAATTTCACGTTGGCTTACATCCTAAGCCGACTCAAGCAAAGGAAGCCTACACAGCCTGACGATTAAGCCATTCCAAGAGCACTACTATGTGTTTACGGCAGCTGTACAAACAACTCAAATTGTGTTGCTTCCATTGGCTGGTTGCCACATCCATGCCAAAGCAGTCCTTTGCAACAAGCATCTCTCAGCAGCCCGCACCTTGGCTTAACAGTGACCTTAACCGGTACATTTATAGACATGCCACCCGTGAAGCCTCAGCATGGCTTGCAGTGACAATCATGGAAAGCCATTCCATGATCCACCATGGCCGAAGTATAAACAAGAACACTTGCAAAGTTATCTATGGACACAGTCATCATCTCTTGGCTATGAGGGAACCTTTTATAGGCGAATGACAAGCTCAGCAGTCTGCTGTCACCTAGAAGGGGCAGAGGGGCCTTAGACCGCACTCAAAAAAAAAAAAATGCTTGTAAATATTAGAAAATTTCACTTGTCCTATATAAAATTTTAAAAAATGATATTTCGGTCTCTGTCAAAATTTAGAAACTTTAATTCAGCTCTCCTCATGAACGTTAATTTTACAACATAAAGATTCCTCATACAATCATGTCAAGAGCTGAGGATTGCGGCACCTGGAGTTCAAAAGCCAACATTTTTGCTGCAGCAGAAACTTGTTTAAATTTTTTTAAAAAAAATTGAAAAGTCTGAACAGTTTTAATCGAATATGAAGATATCGCCAAAAGATGCTGGTAGAAGTGAATTTGGCTTTCTTGAGAATCTTCATTGTTTCGAGTTTGTTGACACAAAGTAACTAGCTCATATATATAATAAAATCATTGGCTGGCGGGTTTGTATGTATGTTATCTCTTTTGCAACGGTATCTGGCGAGTATGGGAAGAGAGATACTGACAAGGATTTAGCTGAGAATGGTAAGCCTCAGGCCGAACCTCCCGTAGCACTGTTTCTAAAATTGAAAGCCATGAAGTTTTGGAATGAAGTGGACAAGTTTTTGTCAGCTTCCTATGGAATAACCAAAGCTAAAGGTTTATATATATATATATATATATCGATATACATATATATATATATATATAATTAATGACTCCACCATCTAACCAAGGTCATTCTTTGAAAATAGATAAGGATTGAGAGAAAAACAAAAAGAAAAATGTGTTAACTAAAAAATGCTCATCATTTTTTTTTCTTTGTTTTTCTTTTAATTGTCTTTCATGTTAGATTCAATAGTTTTACTTAAGTGCCTGCGTGACTCTGAAAGCCAGAGTCACCATGACCTTACATGTTGGCAGCTTCAACCACCACTAGCAAGCATACGAGATTGAAGCAATGGTCAAAGCCCCGTCTGAGCATCCTTCATGTGTCTTCACGCCTCCCTCTAGTCAAGGCAATCACTACTTGCCGACTGGCATGATATTCGGCAACCTCATGATATTGGCAGGCCTTCTACAATGGATTATGCAAGAAGACGTGCACTAGTAGGTTGCCCACTCGTTGGGTTTGAGAAGAAGGCCATTTTAAGGGGAATGGATTGATGTCGTCCCGGCTTCACCTGCATCTATTTATCTACCCTTGAACCGGCTGCAACCTGCCACACTTGACAAGAGCCATCATGGGCGATTTCAAGGAGGCTGTCTCATGGTCCAGACCTCAGTATGGGCCTACACCCTTCTCAAACCTTGCCTGCATCCACTTATTCTAGCATGTCCGTCTGCCTCACGAAGAAGTTAACCCAGCAGCTCTAGCAGCCAAGAATGAACCGGCCATGCCAGCCCAATGCCCAACTCTAGCAACAAGGCTTGGAGAGTAAAGCAGGGAAGGACATTTTGGTAATTTATTAAAATAAATGTCTTATATAGTCTTTTAAATTTTTTCTATTTTCAATTTTGTCTTTACAAAAAGTTTTCTTTTTCTATGTGAATTAAGGGTATTTTAGTCCTTAGTCATACTGACGCACGAAAATTCATGCACCAGATTGGCAAGGCATGCAATAGGTAGCATATAAGGCTCGGTTGAAATGTTTTTGTTGTTTCCTATATTTAATGACTAGATCATTTGCCTATGACCGCTAAATATAACGATAGAAGGGAATGTCCAAACAAAGCATAAGATAGCTGGACGAATATAGTGGTGAAGGTCTTGCCACCCAGTGGGTTCTTCAGCCTTCTCTTTTAAGCCATGTTTAGATGGAGGGAAACTTAAGGAAATGTTTAGTGGATGGAAGGAACAAGAAAGGAAAGGAATTGAAAGAAAATTGGTACGGAAAGGAAAGAAAATGAGAAGAAAAGTAAAAAGATTATTATAAAAGCTTGTTTGCATATAAAAGAAAGGAAAAGAGATATATTTTATATTAATATGCATGCCATTTCCTGTAACATATTTTACTTCTTCTATGCAGGTTTGCCAACACCTCCTGATTTCTGCCATTGATACGTATAGAGGAAATTTGAAGTCTAGAGTATTGGACTTGTTCTCATGTTTTGAATATCATGTATAAATACCATTAGAATATCTAAGATGGACTTCATGTATCAAAAACCATGTTAGACTTATTCATACTATATACTTGTTATTAAAGATAATATCATTCATTTGTATGTTGATCAATAATATGTTCTGTATAATACATTGATTGCATCTTTGTTCTGTTATTGATATCGGGCAAGGCTTTTTTGTATTCCTATTTTTCAGGTTGTACATAATATAGTATAATATGAAACATATTATAAATTTTTACTGACAGGTATCTCACATCAGTAAAAACGCAATTTAGCATCCATAAAATAGCTATTACTGACAGGAAGTGATAATCAATATTAAATATAAATTCTTCTGACGGGTATTTCCTTTAGTAAAAAGTGCATTGACGGTAGCCAGTTGTTAGTATATCTGGTGGACTTTAATAATGGCTGTGGGTGTGTGTCAGTAAATCCTCAGCAATACATGGTGTTCACGATTGTCAGAATAAGTGTACAACTTATTGACAGATGTAAGCAAGTGTCGTTAAACCCAATGCAATACACTAACAGCAACAGCCGTTAGTATTCAACGACACAATCTACACTGATGTATGTGCATCCATCAATAAAAATATTCATGGTGGTTTTGACAATTTTAATTGACCTTTTTTGTCATCTCAATAATACTTTTGTTTTTTTGTGATCTAAGGCTTTGGATGCCAACAAATTGGATTTGAACCACATGCATCGTTTCATAATGTGCAATTTCCAATGAAAACTGACCAGCAGTAGGCTCCCACCTTTTATTAAGAACCGAAAAATTTGGAAACCATACACAAATTATAAATATCCGGTTTATTGGATATGGTCCACGTACTTGAATTCGAATTCAAATGTAGAAACATTTCAATCTAACTTTTATATTCATAGTCTGAATTTTATATGAATTTGACTTTTTAATTAGTCTCTATATTCAAATCCGACTTTTAAATAAACAACTAATCATTCGAACCACAGTAATTGACATTTTAAGAATCGACTTCCAGAATAAATGGATATTGGATAGACATTTATTAAAATTCAATCTAAATTTAAATCAAATAGAATATTTATCTAAAGCTGAATCTGAATCTCAATACAATCAGATCAACTCATTTGTTCAATTTGAAGCCAATGAGATTTCTATTCGGATGAGTTTTTTCTTCTAGATCCAACTTTTTGAAGTAGTTGGGTCGCATTCTAGTCAAAATCCAATCCATTGACATCCCTAGATCTCGATATGCTCTTCATTTAAGTCGAAGCACTAAATTAATGGCAATTTAGGTCCTGATCTATGGGTTTAGGTGAAGGATCAGACTCGTATGATTCAATGGGATCGTCAATTATAGGTAGCGCTTGAACTTGTAGTCACGTTAAATCAACTGTGGAGATTCAGTAGCCAACAAGTGTTCTTAGAGACGGCCAAGAGTGGCCGAGATAGAAAGTAGTGATGGCAGCCAATAACATGTTAGTTGGTAGGGCTGCACACGAGTCGCGTCGAGTTCGAGTTGGACCGGCTTGAGATTGACTCGAGTCAGAAAACTAAAAGCTTGAGCTCAAGCTTAACTCATTTAGCTTGCTTATGCTAAACATGTCCCGTTTTTTAACTCATTTAGTCAGTACTTCAACTTTCTCTCATTATAATCCAACATTCATTATGTAGTCTAACAGAATCAAGTTTAAACGATCAAGCTCTTACATGCATGTATTAATTTTAATTAAATTATATATATTTATAAGCTTTATTTGCTTTTTCAAAAATAATTCTTTAATATTTTTACTAATTTGGCTGAAACACTAAAACAACCGATTCAGTACTCCATAATAGGTGGCTCGGCTGATTTGGTTCCAAAAGCAATCGTGATAACATTGGGTTAAACAGTTTCAGATACATTTATGATGCTCCAAATTGTTTCTTATATCGTACATGTATTACTAAAATGTCATTAATCATTTTTTGACTTTAACCAAACAATGTTTTTTCGAATGCTGCTTATAACATTATCATGAAAACTTTGATAAAAATAACTGGAATTGAAACATGATTCATATTTAGGGATGCCATTATGTTCAATTTGGATTAGATATCCTACCGAACCGTTTCCAAGAAAAAATTAATATCCGATTAAGTAATCGGATCGATTCAGATTTAAGAAATGATATCTGATCGGATTTGGATATGGATTCAGTTCAACAAATATCAAACCGTTTCCAGAAAAAAATTAATATCTGATTAAGTAATCGGATCGGATTCAGATTTAAGAAATGACATCCGATCGGATTTGGATATGGATTCAGTTCAACAAATATCCTACATCCAATGCTTTTACATTTTGAAAATCGGTTAAATTTGGTTCAGAATTTGGACTAGGATTCAAATTCAGATATGAATTTTAAAATGGGATACAGATAGTGAAATTGGATTTTTGATTTGGATTCGGATATGACTTTTTCTTGTTTGTATTTGAATCTGAATATTTGGATATCTGATAAATGGATAAGTTAAGAGTATATCCCATTTGAATATGATTCGTTGACATCTTTATTCATATTAGTTTAACGCTTACTAAATATTAGGATGTTCAAATATTGTTTAAAATATTTTTTTGTAAACACACATTGTGATACTAGCCATGTTAGAAATTGGTTCAAGTTTTCCTTCGTGGCAATGGTTGTTTTCACTTACACCATCCACATTTCAGAACAAATTCTTTTATATATTTCGTCACTTAAATGATGCTCCTTTGCCCCACAAGAAAAAAAAATTGAAAAGTTTGAAAGTAACCAAATGAACAAGCAATGTAATATTCACTTAAATGCACAAAAAGAGGAAAGAGAGAGAATAACAGATAGGTAAACAAGCGAAGGGCGCAGATGTGATATAAACCTGAAAAGAGGGGCAGCTGTCGATCACTGGACTTTTTTTGCTTCATAGCAAGTAGGGCTGCACAACAAGTCAAGCCAGCTAGAGCTCGACTCGAACACGCTCGTCAAAACATGACTCCAACTCTGCATGTTTATAAACGACTCGATTGAGTTAAATAAATTAGAAGAAACGAGTCATACTTAGCATAACCGAGCTCAATGAGTCGAGGTGGAACTCATGCTTGAGTTTTCTGAGTGGAGCCAATTCGAGCTGGGCTCGTGTGCAGTCCTAGCAAGTCATTGACTCTGGTCACTACTTTCCATCAGTGGAAAATGGGAGTTGAGATAGACAAAAAGAGAAGAGATCTCCCTTTATTCTATTTCAGCACTAAAAGGGAAAGTAGCATCACCAACATTCCTTGTAGCGTGCCTTCTGCCTCTCTCTCTCCCTCAAAAATTTTCTCCTCCCATTTTCTCTCTCTCCCTCTGTCTGTCTGTCTCTCTCTCTCTCTCTCTCTCTCTCTCTCTCTCTCTCTCTCTCTCTCTCTCTCTCTCTCTCTCTACACACGAAAATGGAAAAAAAAGAATGGGAGGAAAAAAAAATTCGCAAACGGAGAGAGAGAGAGAGAGAGAGAGTTCCTTTCTGTTGACGATAATTCATGCGTAAGGAATTAATTAGGTTGGATATATCTGATTATCAACCTGATTTTGAATCCATTTAACTGGATCTAGTTAAAAATGATTCCTTCGTAGCCAAATTCAATCTACTAAAGATCCAACCCGGTTTATGTTTTTGGATCTTATGCTATCAGATCCAAATTCAGCTTTAAAGATGAAGCCCAAATCCAAATCCAA